>NW_027496757.1:0-187494 GCF_021521415.1 Bidens hawaiensis
ATTATTTACAAAAAAAATCGTTAAAATTTCGGGACATTTTTTTTAACTTTTTTTTAACCATTTTTTTTATTTTTTTAATAAAATTTGAAACTGTTTTTTTTATATTTTTTTAGCCAAAAGAAAACGTCTGTTCCCATCCCCACACTTAAAATCTACATTGTCCCCAATGTAGAAATAGAAAACGACATAAAATAAAGTAGAATAAAAAATTTAAGCAAATAAAACAATAAATTGAAACAGACTCCCCTGGTAATAATGCAGTTATCTTCACAAGTCTCGTTCCAAGGCGACCGTATAGCATTTCATTCGCGGCCCTCAGCTTCTAGGTGTCCTCTACTATATGATAGGCTCAGAAAAATTCCTCGTTCGAATGGAGATTGAGTACGAACGAGAAAATCCAATCCTGCAAAATAAGACTCAAAACAACTCAAAGCAGACATCAAACAGACTCTAAGGACTAAAAAGACTCAAAAAAATAATAAAATAAAGCAGAATAAAAATAAAAGAAAATAAAAATAATGCAACTAACATTTTATACAAACTCTACAACTCGGGCAAAGTCCCGAGTGTGCTCTCCTCCTCTACTCTTCAGGTGGATCAAGGTTGATCGCCTCCTCCTCACGATCATCAAGTGGACCTCCAACATATTGCTTCAGTCTATGCCCATTAACTTTCCAAGAATGTCCATCGTTAGCCTCTATCTCAACTGCTCCATAAGGAAATGCCTCTTTAACAACGAACAGACCAGCCCATCGGGATTTCAATTAACCCGGAAACAATTTCAACCGGGAATTATACAGAAGCACCTTATCCCCACACTTAAACTCTTTGGGACCCTTAATATGTTTATCATGACGTTCCTTTGTCCGCTCCTTATACCCCCAACTTCTTTCATATGCATTATTCCGTAGCTCCTCAACCTCATGAATATGAAGAAAACGACTCTTTCCCGCCGCAGATAAATCAAAATTTACGTCTCTTAAAGCCCAATACGCACGATGTTCTAACTCAACGGGAAGATGGCACGCCTTTCCATAAACTAACCGAAAGGGGAGTGGTCCCAATAGGCGTTTTGAATGCAGTACGAAAGGCCGAGAGTGCATCATCTAGCTTTTCAGCCAAGTCTCCGCGACTGTTCCCTACTGTTTTCTCTAAGATCCTCTTAATGCCACGATTGGTGTTTTCCACTTGACCGCTAGTTTGAGGATGGTAGGCCGTAGAAAGTCGATGGGTGACCCCATAACGTTTCAGAACCTTATCCATTTGAGCATTACAAAAGTGGGTACCCCGATCACTTATCAGGGCTTTAGGAGTACCAAATCGAGCAAAGAGTTTTCGAAGGAATCCCACTACAACTCGTGCGTCATTTCTAGGTAAGGCTTGAGCCTCCACCCATTTGGACACGTAGTCGACAGCAACGAGTATGTATCTGTTCCCTTGAGACATAGGAAACGGACCCATAAAATCGATGCCCCATATATCGAAGATCTCAACCACCTGGATGGGGTTTTGGGGCATCTCATTTCGGATGAGATGTTACCAGCTCTCTGACACGCGTCACACGAACGAACAAACTCTATGCGCATCACGAAAAATAGTTGGCCAATAGAAACCCGCATAAAACACGCGTTTGGCGGTATAAGTTGCACCAAAATGGCCACCAATCGGGCCCTCATGACAATGTCGAAGAATACTACGAGCTTCATCACCAAAAACACATCTTCGAATCACCTGATCCGAGCCAATACAGAATAAGTACGGATCCTCCCAAATGTAGAACTTGATATCTGCAAAGAACTTCTTCTTTTGCTGATACGTTAGTCCGGGCACTAAGTCGCCAGAGAATAGATAATTCGCAAGATCAGCAAACCATGGAAACCCCTCATCACTCACCTTTACATATAGTAGAGTCTCACCCGGGAAATCATCACCAATCCCATGTTTCCGGTTCCTGTCCAAGTCGGAATTTTCTAGTCGTGACAAGTGGTCGGCGGCGACATTTTTAGCTCTTCTCTTATCTTTAATTTCTAAATCGAAATCCTGAAACAAAAGGATCCAACGAAGGAGTCGAGGCTTCGCATCTTTCTTAGCGAACAAGTAACGCAGAGCCGCATGATCAGAGAAAATGATAGTCTTAGAAAGCACGAGATATGAACGAAATTTATCGCACGCGAAAACAACCGCAAGAAGCTCCTTCTCTGTCGTGATGTAATTCTCCTGAGCATAGTTAAGGGTCTTGCTAGCATAATAGATGAGATGAAAATGTTTCTCTCGATGCTGTCCTAACACGGCTCCAACAGCAAAATCGCTCGCATCGCACATGATCTCAAACGGAAGAGTCCAATCGGGAGCAACTAGAATAGGAGCACTAACTAACCTCTCCTTAATCAACTCAAAGGCCCTCAAAAACTCCTCACTAAAATCGAACGACCTGTCTTTCTCTAGAAGTTGGGTCATCGGACGAGAGATTTTCGAGAAATCTTTTATAAATCGGCGGTAGAATCTCGCATGACCTAAAAAAACTACGAATAGACTTCACAGAAGTGGGCGGTGGGAGTTTGGAAATGGTGTCTACCTTAGCTCTATCTACCTCAATCCCCGAACTAGAAATCTTATAACCTAAAACAATACCCTCACGAACCATAAAATGACATTTCTCCCAATTAAGCATAAGGTTCGTCTCTTCACATCTAGCGAGTACTCGATCTAAGTTACGCAGACAATCATCGAAGGAATTCCCAAAAACAGAAAAATCATCCATAAAGACTTCCATGGAATCCTCGATTAACTCATGAAAAATGGCCACCATGCATCGCAGAAATGTAGCTGAAGTGTTACATAATCCGAATGGCATGCGTCGGTACGCGAATGTGCCAAAAGGACATGTAAATGTAGTCTTTTCCTGATCACCCGGGACGATGGGGATCTGGAAATAACCAGGGAAAAACCGTCAAGAAAACAGTAGAACTGCTGTCCTGACAAACGCTCTAGCATCTGATCAATGAATGGAAGCGGGAAGTGGTCCTTTCGTGTGGCCTCGTTAAGTCTGCGGTATTCGATGCAAATTCGCCACCCTATTACAGTCCGTGTCGATATGAGCTCATTCTTTTCATTCGTGATAACTGTCATACCGCCCTTTTTAGGGACCACCTGGACTGGGCTAACCCACGCGGAGTCGGAGATCGGAAAAATCAAACCAGCATCAAGAAACTTAATAACCTCCTTCTTGACAACCTCCTGCATGTTCGGGTTTAGCCTCCTCTGCGGCTGAACCACAGGTTTGAACTCGTCTTCCATAAAAATTTTATGCGTGCAAAATGATGGGTTTATACCTTTGATATCCATAAGCTTCCATGCGATGGAATGCTTATGAGATTTCAGAACAACCATCACCTTCTCCTTCACCTCCGTCTCCAAACTCGAAGAGATAATGACGGGAAGTTGAGATCCCTCCCCTAAACACGCATACTCGAGGTGAGATGGTAAATCTTTCAGCTCTAAAGATGGGGGGTTCTCAACAGATGGCTTTTCGATCGGAAACTCTCGCTCTTCAACTGCGAGGACATTAGAAAAGATTTGGGAACTCATGATCGGCTCGTGTCCTCCTGTCTCAGGTAACTGTTGCTCCTCCTTCTCTTGCAACTCAAAATCAAATTCTGTCATCTCTAATGACTGATTTTCCACATCAATGATCTGGGTGTCGGATGTGTCTCTCTGGCAGACCTTCGTAAGATAGTCGCCTACATGCATCATGAAAGTGTCGATGAAGTACAGAGTGTCATCATGCTGCTGTGTCTGCCTCATAGATTTCTGCACGTCGAATGTGACCGTGTCATCATGAACTCGAAGAGTCAATTTGCCATCGGCAACATCGATAAGAGCGCGTGCGTGGCTAAGAAAGGACGAATGAGGATGGGCGGAACATTCGAGTCCTAATCCATATCGAGAATGACAAAGTTGACCGGAAAAATGAATTTATCCACCTGCACCAACATGTTCTCCACAATTCCCCTTGGGAACTTTACAGATCGGTCTGCCAGCTGGATACTCATTCGGGTGGGAAGCAGCTCTCCCACGTTAATTTTGGCAAACACAGAATAGGGCATGAGGTTAATGCTTGCACCGAGGTCGGCCAAAGCATTGCTAACATGAAGATTACCAATCAAGCAAGGAATGGTAAAGCTGTCAGGATCTGTCATCTTCCTAGGAAGCTTGTTCTGTACGGCGGCAGATTACTCTTCACTAAGAGTAACAGTCGAAAGCTCCTCAAGTTTCTTTTTATTAGTGAGTAAATCTTTAAGAAACTCGGCGTGTTTTGGCATGTTCGCGAGAGCTTCGATAAACGGAATGTTCACATGGAGCTTCTTAAGCATGTCGAGAAACCTAGAGTATTTCTTCGAATCATTCTTCTTCACTAGACGACCGGGATATGGCGGGTTTTGGCTTATAGACGCGCACCAGTTCTTGCTCAAACTGCTTCTCCTTCTCAACTGACGCACCGCCTAACCGTGAGGTACTTGCTGGGCCTCGCCTCTGGTTCACCTTATCAGGCGGGTGTCTCCATCTCAAACTCCTCGTCAACTTCCTCCTCACTTGGTGTATCTCTAACTACACCTCTCCCACTTCGGGTAGTCACTTCCTTGGCCTGAGCATTTTGAAATGGCTTAGAATAGGTGAGACCGGGGGATTAGGGACGGTGTTACTTGGAAGACTCCCAGAGTGTCATTGATCAATATTTGCGGACAACTCACCAAACTTAGCCTCGAGATTCTGAAATGCGACCTGTTGTCCCTTCATGAACATCTCATGCTGCATAAGAGTGGATTTGGTGTTGGTATCATTTTGTAAGAGCTGATTTAACAATTGAGATTGGTTAGCCAACATCTCCTCGATTTTAGAAGTACTATTTGGTACAGGAGCAGGTTCGGGGTCGGGTTCTTGGAACAGATTCTGGCGTTGCTGATAACCGGTGTTACCTGCCCGCTAGTTAGAGTTAAAATTATTGTTTCCCCACCCAGAATTGAAGGGACAGTTTAGATTAGCAAGAAAATCTACCTCTCCTCCTGAGAATCAACGGGACAATCGGCTGTCTCGTGATTTCCTCGACATATCTCGCACCTACGAGCTTGCAACCTAAGCTCTTTAACTTCCCTCTTCAATGCCTCCACATCCGCTGACACACTCGTATTCTGATCAACATGATGCACTCCACGTGATGCTGAGATGGCTGCGGCCTTGGCAGCCGAGACGGACCTTCTACTCGGTGAATGATGATCCCCTAATGCAATGCTCTCAAACATCTCTTTAGCCTCCTCTATGGTGAGTTTATCGAGCATGTTTCCTCCGGCGGCAGTATTGAACCGCTGTTGGGTTTCGGGACTAAGACCGTTATAGAATTTTTTTCAACCACAGCCCAATCGTTTAGGCCATGCTGAGGACAACGGCTTATAAGAGTTTGGAAACGCTCCGACGCAGAATAATATGACTCATCGGGGTCCATATGAAAAGAACGGATTTGCTCGCGTAGACGTCCGGCCTTTGATGGAGGAAAATACTTCCTAAGGAACTTGGATTGCAAGTCGGCCCGTGTGGCGATTGAGGCATTTGGAAGAGAGTCAAACCATGTAGCAGCACGACCGGAAAGTGAGAACGGGAATAACTTAAGATGAATGACGTCAGACGAGATATTATTAATATTAAAAATTTTGCAGATCCGCACGAATCGGGACAGGTGTCCCGGAGCATCTTCGTCATCCAAGCCGTGGAACTGAGCAGAATTTGTGATGGAATTCATGACATGAGAGGGAATTTGCCAGTTTTGATTATTAGTCGGAGCAGGTCGGACAATTGCGGATCGGGCTCCCATGATGCCATCGCTGGCTCTAGCATGAACAGTTTGTCTCGGTGGTGGAACGGCGTCGCCCATATCTATTCTAGGAGTAGAGACGCTAACCTGGATATCGGGTGAATCGCTCTCGCTATCTATAGTCTCCTTAAGTCGCTCTTGAAACTCTCTCTCAGGCTCTTTTGATGCAGTGAATAAAGGTGGGCCTTGAGAACGGGTATTATGCATAAACTAAAATAAAAAATAATTTAGAATTTTTTTTGTTTTTAAATTAACTAAAACTAAAGGCAAAAATAGCAAGTAAAAGCACCTAAAGGAAAAATAACAACTAAAAAAAATAAATTAAACAAATAAACAAATAAGATAATCAACTCGGTTTAAACGAAGAATTTGCCTGTGTCCCCGGCAACGGCGCCAAAAACTTGATGTGTGAAAAACGTATATAATATTAAAAACCAAGTTTTACCGAATTCACCTAAAAACACACAATCGGCAAGTGTACCGGTCGCAATGTAGTTAGCAAGTAAGAACGGATATCGAACCTAGGACACTATGGGTAAACTCTAATTATTAAACCTAAAAGATTACTAACCTAAACTTTCTTTTGATTTTTTAGATTTTTTTTTAATTAAACTAATAAAACTTAACTAATTATAATTTAACTAAAAATAAAACTTTATAAAAAAATTGGGTTTTAAAACAAATATGAGAAACGACTACCTAGGTAATGGAATTCTACTAGTTGAACTTAATAGCTAACGAACTTGACTTGGTTGAAAAAACAATATCTTAAAAAAAAAATATGACACTAAAGACCACAAAAATACGGTGGATCACCTCCCGGTCTCACCTTGCCTAATAATACTATGGTACCCCAAAACCCAAATCACCTCCCGGTCTCTTCGGATACAATATATATTAATATAAAGGGGGTATTTTTAATTAACTTGAACATAATTTGTATCACAATAATCTAAGGGACCTAGGATAAGTCACTCCCATGCAATTATTACTCAAACCCGTAAAAGACAAAGATGACACAACACTAAATCACCTCCCGGTCTCTCTAGTGAAAGAGCAATAAAATCTAATAAACTTTTATAAATTACTCATACGATTTTTTCGACCATAAACCGCAAAAAAGTTGAAACACAAAGTAGACAACCTAATCAAGCGCCTAACAATCTAAAAAAAAACTATTAAACACAAGTAGAATAAATATTAAAGCAATAAACTAGATTCTATTACGCAACAATATCATGACCAAACCAATAAAAAAAACTTTACCATAATACTAAATCAACCAAAGTCAAATAACTAGTTCATCAAACCATCAAATCTAACATAATACTCAACAAAAACCTAGGTAGTATAAAAGTTTAGCTACACATAATCAAGTATGAAACAAAAGTAAAGTAGAGTTTATAAAAATAATTTATAATATAAACTTAAAATGCACGATCACCTACTTTGTTTTGCTTTGTTTGACTTTTGTTTCTTCTGTCTTGTTTTGCTCCAAGAATACCCACACACCTCAAATAAAATATTATGTTCTCTTTTATGTTGAATTCCTCGACCAACAACAACAAGGCGCAGCACACCCCAAAAAAAAATAATATTCTCTCCTTGTCTATGGCTTTTTGTATCTGCTGTCCCTTTATAATAATATAATAGGGTTTTGATTCATTCATGTGGGCTTGTTTTGTTTTTGTTTCTTACGTGAGCCACCACCATCATAAAAAACCACCAAACCCATTTTTACTTCATATTATTATTTAATAATTATATAGGGTTTTTATTTTAACTCCAACAAATCTTAAAGCCCACCAGTTTATTTTCTTGTTACAAATCATTTATTTCTTTTGATCTTCTTGTGGGCCCAGCTCATATGTCTTCTAAGATTTGATATTCAAGACTTCGACACCTACAATGCATTCACATAATTACTTATTTAGTTTTAAACTCGTTGCCTTATGAAACTTTTAAACTTTAAATATGTGTCAGTTGAGAGTAATATTAAATAAAAACAATGTCAAAAGCTATTTAAAATGCAGGAAATATCTATAATATTTATATATAATTTAGCCCATATCACTTATCTAATAATTATAAACTAATTATTATATTAATTATTCTTCAAGATTCTAGGAGTTTTCAATCTGATTTGGTGTTGGACACGTTTAACAAAACAACTTATTAATAATTGTTTTTATATATTTGTAATTTAACAATTATGTCTATAACAACGACACATCATTGGGATATATAACACATGAACCTTCTCTATATCCAAACTTGTAAAAACAAAAACTTTCACATTTATCTCGTGAACATGGAACCATAAACGCTTCGCTCTTGCAATCACCTTGTGTCACAACAGATCCGTTAACTGCGTATATAAAACATACACACATTTAATTTGAATTGGACATCCCCAAATCGTGCTTGGAGGAAGATAACTTTTTAAAGCACAATAAAAGCTTTTATTATCATTAGTGTTTCATATATATTTTATTTAATGTAAATGGATTCCTTGAGTTTAATAAAATGAGTGATAATAACTTTTGTTGTTTAATTTGTATCGTATGAAACATAACGTGTATATTTTTAGAGATAAACATAATTTCTTATATAATGACTAAGCTTATTTCAAACGCATGTTTTATTTTATGATCTTTTGGTGATATGATTGAATTGTGTACTTCATGTTGTATTAATATATTTGCTTTTATTCTGAGTTAATTCATGATTAATGTTTTAGCATATTTTTATAGTATGCCTTAAATGCAATTATATCAAAAGGATGTGTAAGGCTTGCTTCTCCTATTTATATAAGTATACTATGTTCAATGACATATTATATAACTCAAACGCATCACAACATAATATAAAACTTAAACATCAATAATGGCTAAGGCATTGGTTATCTTCACAATTTTGGTGTTCCTAGTGACCCTTGGTAATTTATAATTTCTTTGTGTATGTTTTAAAAGATTTTGTATACAAATTTAAAATCTGTGTAACATAAAAACCCCATTTTAGTTCGTATATATAGTTCCATTGTGTATAATTTAAAAGCTTTTATACACCAATTTACAAGTTACGGAACATATTTCCATTCGAATCATCATTGGATGTTCATGGAAATGTTTTATTTTCATATATAATTAGTCCAATAACGACCCTAGCTTTATGGAAATATGTTGTTTGAGCCTGGTCTTAAAAACTTGAATTGAGTCAAGATTTAACAACGAAACTAACTAATTATGAAGCATTGGTTTCCTCGATTTCTTCAAGTTTAACGAAGCAATTGTTGCGTTTGACAACTCTTACTTCTGGATATGATCTTAATACTGAAGCCTGAAAATTTTCTTTCATTAAATGATTACTTGTTCGTAATAGTAGTTGTGCATGATGCTTGCTAGTCGTAACGCTTTTAGGTACAGATTACTTGACCTAGTAATGCATTGTCAACCTAAACGACAAAGGTGTGGACTCGTGCAGTGGTCTGCAATGAACGAATTTTAAACTGAACTCACGAAGAATTCATTACTTTATATCCCCACTTTTTATTAATATAAATTTAAGAGTTTGCAAAAACTTTAATATTCAAAAGTTTGCATGTATAAAACAAAAAAGATAAATTAGAAACTAATGGTGAATCTGATGATTATAGGAATCAATACATGTACAAATCAACTCTTACTATCATTATATATAATTAAATAATCAATTACATACATGTTTTAGTCTTTTGTTTTCTTGTATTTTCTTTGTCTAACGTTATTCTCATCCCATGAGACTTGGGTTTATTGTTACTTTGATTGTATTTTATGATCATTTTGTGATATGATTGAATTGTGTACTTCATGTTGTATTAACCTCCCTAGCATCTTTTAATTATCACTCATAGCCAAATTTAATATTAATATATTTGCTTTTATTCTGAGTTATTTCATGATTAATGTTTTACCATATTTTTTATAGTATGCCTTAAATGCAATTATATCAAAAGAATGTGCAAGGCTTTCTTCTCCTATTTATATAAGTATACTATGTTCAATGACATATTATATAACTCAAACGCATCACTAACATATATAAAACTCAAACGTCAATAATAGCTAAGGCATTGGTTATCTTCACAATTTTTGTGTTCCTCGTGATATGATTAATGTGTTCATTAAAAGCATTTATTGTGCTTTAAAAAGTTGTCTTTCTCCAAGCACGATTTTGGGATGTCCAACTCAAATTAAATGTGTGTATGTTCCATTTATGCAGGTAACGGATCTGTTGTGACACAAGGTGATTGTAAGAGCGATGCGTTTATGGTTCCGTGTTCACGAGATACATGTGAAAGTTATTGTTTTAACAAGTTTGGATATAGAGAAGGTTCATGTGTTATCCCAATGAAGTGTCGTTGTTATAGACATAATTGTTAAATTATAAATATATAAAAAATAATTATTAATAAGTTGTTTAAACATCATTTTCTCAGTTGTTATTATAGAATGAATGATTATATGGTTGTGTTATGAATGATTTTGAAACTACACACTAGTACCATTCTTCACTACACTAATTACAATTGTTGATGTGTAAAATAATAAAAGTAACAAACGTTGAAATCAATATTAAAATGATTTAAGTCTTCAAAAGTTTCGGGAAACAAATTCTTTATGACACAAGATACACATTATCAAATTCATTTGTAATTTATATTTTAAAATGTAAAGATACCCGAACATTAGATTAAAGCTTATAATAGGTAAGGTAAAAGTAAAAGCATCCGACCATTAAATATTTCAACAATCACTTAAACACGATGTGGAAACTAGATTTCAACGATTTTAATTAGTGTAGTGAAGAATGGTACTGGTGTGTCAAGTCTCGGATCGATAATCTACAAACTAAACGAATAACTCTCCTTTATATTAATCAGAAAATCTAACTCAAAAAACTGATTACAACTCTCAAACCCTAACTCGGTTACTACTAGATGAACCCTAACTAGGTTGCATCACACACCACAATCTAATGTCTAACCATAACTCGGTTTATATAGACTAACCTAACTTGTTAGCCGAGACATTACCTATTATAATCACAATACAATTAGGAAACATAACGTAATTAGGAAACACAACCAACTATGACCGACTTATAAAAATTGGTCCCTCAAGTTCTCCGACTTGTGACTTTGAGTCCGAAATTACTTCCAACAATCACCCTCTAATTTCTGACTCGAAATAGGTGAATCTTCAACTTCGAGCATGTCTCTTTTGCTATGTTTGATTTGACCCATGACTTGACCTTCTCGGCTTTCACAACCATCTTAGTCTTGATCTCTCCGGAACTTCTCTCGGTCCAGAGATGTGTTCTTTGGCTCTACCGAACTCGACTACCTCTGTGACCCTGTCCCCGACCATTCGCTCGGTCGTATGAAAACGCATAAAACTCCTTTGGCTGCGATTTCAGTCATCTAATCGAGCGAACATCAATCTTCATTGATCTTCTTTTGTTCCCGAATCAAAATACGAGCACATCGTTCAAATCCTTAGTCAAAACATAACTCGTTTAACCCGATATAAAAGGAACCCTGAATTGAACCTACTTTTCCAACCCAAATCAAAATCTTATCAATGGTAAACCCAAACTTGTTAACCAATGAAATATAAAGAATAATATATAAACCAACTTGTTTGTTTTTTTTTCTCCTTGTCACCCAAAAGAACTTCTGTTCTTTTCTTCCGGTCTTTTCGTAGTACGAAATTAAAGAGCCATAATAGCTCTTATCCTTCTTTTACGTATTTCTTGGCTACAAACAGGCAACCGAGTTATTATCACAGGTATAAACTCACCTGACCCAGAACGGAAACCAACTTGTTTCCGAGTTGTCGTCGCACGAACAATCTACTCACTGCCCGCCACCGGTAAACAACACACACGTCGCTGCTCCGATGTATCAGTACCGTCCACGCCGCCCCTGACAAGATCGAAAACACCGTCGGAAAACACAACCAACTTTGCTGTAGTTTCCAACTCCCAATCACCAGTTGCTTGATCCGCCTCACCACCGATCACCCGTAACTCAAGTATCGATTTCTTGAACTTGGCTGCTCTATGATGTGCTCAAATAATTATTAACTAAAATTATACTAATCTAGACACTAAGTGATACTCTAAACCCTTAAACTACTAACCGGCAAATAAACCGGTCGACTATAGTACAGCTAAGCAAGTCCGGACATCGAACCCATAAGACTCTTTAAATTACGAAATTAGCAAATTAGACTTAACTATAAGACACGACTATTTATTAATAATATTTAAGGGGGAATCTAATACTAATAATTAAAACTTAATATTAATTAACTAATGATTACTAAAATTAACTAATAATAAAACTAATAATAAAATATTAAAACCTAACCCTAATTATTATAATAATAATAAAACATAATAATAACCTTAAACTTAATTAATTAATTAAACTTAAACCTTAAACCTAATTAATTTTAAACTAATAAATAATTAAGCACTTAGATTAATTCAGATGACAAAGATAAACTACCAAGACCAGAATCCCCAATGTTAAGGTTATTAATTAAATGGAAAACTCACGTTATGGAACTGGAATTATAAAATAGACCCTTGACAGAAAACCCGAACAGGACCCTTGAACTTCAAGAAGACGCCTATGGATTTCTAACAAGTTTTAAGACTCACCAGTTTTATATTAAACTTCCTTACGGTTATTTAATCACTTATGTCTAAGTATCTTTTATGACGAAAACCTACCTTACAGCGCGGAATTCAAAGATAGCATAGCAGACTCAATTAACTTAATAGACTAAGCTGACAATCAAACCTAGACGAACTCCTTACGAAGAACTAAATCTAGCAATCCCGACAAGCAAAGATCTATTAATAGTCTATCACCTTACAACTTTTTAGACTAGCAGCTCACTTTTATCTGTTTACTTGATTTTATTGTTTCTATGATCTTATTCGAATTCTATCACAAACTAGTCAATAACACACAGTAACTGACCTAACAGAACCCTATCCTATGAAACAATCAACAAGGTCAATGTGAAACAATAAATTCAAGTAAACAAAACCAAGCAATCAAACGCATCAATTAAATCAAACTCAACCGTTTACTTAGAACATAAAATCCATAATGAAACGAAATCCAAATAAAATCAAACCGAACTAAGGTTCATCACGACCTAGGTAGTTTATGGAATTTAGCCTAACATCTTAATCTACAAACTAAACTAATAACTCTCATTTATATTAATCAGAAAATCTAACTCAAAAAACTGATTATAACTCTCAAACCCTAACTCGGTTTGACTCTTGATGAACCCTAACTCGGTTACATCTAGATGAACCATAACTCGGTTGCATCTCACACCACAATCTAATGTCTAACAATAACTCGGTTTATATAGACTAATCTAACTTATTAGCCAAGACATTACCTATTATAATCACAATACAATTAGGAAACATAACGTAATTAGAAACACAACCAACTATGACCGACTTATCAAAATTGGTCCCTCAAGTTCTCCGACTTATAACTTTGAGTCCGAAATTACTTCCAACAGTGTGCAGTTTCAAAACCATCCATGGACACAACCATATAATCATTCATTCTATAATAACAACTGAGAAAATTATGTTAAAACAACTTATTAATAATTGTTTTTATATATTTGTAATTTAACAATTATGTCTGTAACAACGACTCGTAATGACGATAACACATGAACCTTCTCTATATCCAAACTTGTTAAAACAAAAACTCACATTTATCTCGTGAACACAGAACCATAAGCGCATCGCTGCTCGCTAAGAATGGGCCACCATCCTCCGAGAAAGACACATACATGGTATGTTACCCATGATTTAATAAGTTTAACGTAAGGTAGTGAGTGTAAGAGATAGACTGACGTATTTAACCTAACTTCATAATTTTAATATATTGTTGTAAGTAAACTAATTTGATGCACTCATTATAAAGATATACCCCAAAGCTTACGTCACTGTTTCAAACAACCATAAGGGCGCCTTCCTACATGATCCCTGCTTTTTAAGACGTGTCAGTTATAATCAACACATGTTAAATATTTTCAGTTATAAAAAGCTATATCGGGAGTTTCATATTATATTAAGAAATTGTACGTTAAGAATTGCAAGAATCATATAATGTACTTGTACATACTCCACACATGTAGACTTGAGTAATCCGTAGAGGGTGTGATTCATATTTATCACCCCTGAATATTTATCACCCCTGAATATTTGTTCATTGTGTTATATTTGGGTAAAATATTTCCTATATTTGTTGGAAACTGAAAACCAATACAATATCATGGTTATGGGTAAATTTTCATGTATAATATGTATGCGACCGATAAGCCATCCCGTTTTCTGATTATTGGTATTTTGGGTGAATAAAATATGCAAACTACGACTAAGAGTGTAAATGAATCGAGACGAACTCCAGCCTTTTAGATATTTATCCTTATAACTGTTTATACATATATTTATTATTTATATTTATACTTTTTTATATATAACATGACATAATATTTAGTTATTTTATCATATTTATATATATAATTATTATGATGTATATACACATTTAGCATATTAAACAAAAATTATAAATTATATGTTCATTATTTACTAAGACTCACGAGCCTATTTGAGCTTGATAAATAAAACTTAAGCCCAGGTTTATTTATTATATGAGCTAAATTTTAAGCTTGGGCTTGTTTAGCTCGATCTAATTTGAGCTTTGAACAAGCCAATCTCAAGCAACATGCATCTCTAGAAAAAAATTGGTACTTGGTAGCATATACTTAAAACATTTATCAACATGTTTACTTAGAAGTTGATTGTTCGTGTTCGTTCATTAAAGAGATGAACTTGTTTGTGAACGGTGTCAATGGTTCGGTCTGGCTACTTTTAAAATTTACATGTAAATTAATCGTATATGCTCGTATATATTTTTGCTTTGAAGTTAATAACTTTGCTTGAATCTGTATGATAAAGATTAGATAATCATTATAAAAAGCCTTTAATGAACATAAACGGACGTAAACGAACCCCTAGTCGCATAACTGCTGCCACTTGAGAAACAAATAATTAGGTTCAATAAACAAAGCCACATCGGACCAAAATGAGAAGAACTGAAACAGCTAAAAGAAGAGGTAAAAGCTACAAGTCGATACAACAGCATTAAACAACAAAAGTGTTACAAAAACACGTGAAGCGATGCAGCAACTACTCATAGCTTCGTCTCGAGAAAGTAAGTTGTCGAGACGGCTAACCCATCCACATCATACGTGCGAACCAGTCTCTGCCTTTTTGTAGGTGAGTCGACCCAACAAAACTCCAAATGGAAAGACTTGGTTTCAGCCACATGCTTTCCCACATCGCACGGGCACCCCATGTACATACCCCCGGGCAGTAACGTTGTCTGGTAACCACCATCAAACGTGACCAAGTTATCAGATACGGTCCCAGTCCAACGCACATTTGATGTTGCGTTTTTTCCCTTGTATGTTGAAGTTTGATCCTGTTTGCATAGTAAATATAAATTTAGTAATCTAAATGATTCATTTGCGTGTATACGGGTTGAAATCACCCGATCTAGTTATATATTTTTAGTTATTATAAAATGGCTATTGCAAGGTCAAACCTGGATTAGTTGACCCGTCTCATCAAAAGTAAGTGATGTCACCGTCTCAGCTTCAGATTCTGTTGCACCATAAACACCGCTACGTTTTGTTACCGAGTGACCTTTCCACGTACCAAGATGTGAAGTGATTCGGCTTGCATTTTCCTAAAAAGAATAAAAAGTGATAATAGTTATATAAACATCCATATTTATATAATATACAAGGTGAGAACCATTCAATACAAAAGCAATTTTATGTAGAGAACTCAGCGCTTATTAAAACAATAAGTCCAATAGTATTATGCGATTCTTGCAGTTCTTTGCTTACAGAACAAGCGATCGAACATGCACAGTTAAACGAACAAAGCTTTCTTCTTCGTGATAATTCGCTAAGTAAACGAACGTGTTCGTTTATGTCCGTTCATTAACAGTATAAACAAACGCAAATGAACATTTCTGAATAAATATGTACAAACATAACTGAGTCGACACCAAGTAAAATTAAACGAACACGTTCATTTACTTAGCGAATGATCACGAACAAGAAACGTGAACATCAATCTATTGTGCCTAAAAGTTAAGAATACTAGACTAAATTGTTATGTGACGGTTTTATATTAATTTCACAAAACTAGAATAAACCGGAATACCTAAAAGATTCTAATAAACATATAGACAACGAATGAACTTAAACAGACATAATTGAACATAAAGATTTTAAAGACACGCGTTCACATTTATTCGTTTAACTACATGAACAACTATAGGTACACTACATGACACTTCATAAATATAAAGCTGAAAACTTACCTTAGATTCATCAAGAAATGGAGCTGTAACAATTCCAACGCCTTTTTCTTCGAGAAAAACAATAAGCATTTCAAGAAAACCTTTTGGATCCATTATATGAAATGCTCTTGCTCTCAAATCTTTCTCTAGTGAATAAAGACAACACTCACACACAATCGAAGGCAATTTGGAAGGAAGCTTTAGGTTTCTGCATATACAAAAATATGACGACATACACTTGGTGCATTACATAATAATAACATTGAACGCGCCCAAGATGATTAAAATACTCACTTTGGTGATTCTTCACCAATGTCATCTTCACCCAACACTCCTTCTCTTAATACTTTTTCCAACATGCCAGCTGTCTGATACCTTAATGCAAACGCTTTTTCTTGCGGAAAGAATCCAATCTGTAAACTAATTACAGTGGATATTTAGCAAGATAAGATATAACAGGGGGGGGCACCATTTATCAGTGTTGTAAAAATCATTCCTAGGCGCCGATTAATCGGATATCTGAGGCTAGCCAATGTGATTAAAGCAAATCAGATCATACAATAGCTAGTCGGTCAAAGTCAGTAAAAGTCGGACCCAGTTGGTCCAAATTGCCCTAAATCGGCCCAAATCGCCAAAATCATTCCCAGGCAGCCCAATAGTTTTTAGTGAAATCCGGTCAAAATTGGTTCAAATCGGTCATGTTTGGTCAAAATCTTTTAAACTATCAATCGCTGGTTGGTTTCCCACCGCCCAACTAGTGCTTAGCGAGTTCTACAACACTGCTAATTATAAGCATGTAAAATGTCACACAAAAGCTCACCTGCTGATATTTATCCGCAGTGAACATGTTCGTTTCTTTAATCTTATATTCCGCCCACTCGTTTTCATCGTCAGCTCCCGAAGCCGAATAACTCGAGGAACATTGCTTAATGTACAGCCTAAATTAAACACCAAATGTGTCACAATTCAATTCCAAATATTCACGCAACTTTCATTAATCAAATCAATTAAGCAAACAATTAAATCTTACGTCTGAATCAAACTAATCAAATCATTTTCACCGTAAGACCCAGCCGATAACCTGGTGTCCACATTATGAACCAACTTCCCCTTAGGATCAAATTGCTGGTCCAAAGATTAAACAAACATCAATTAATAACGCAAACTTAAAAAACCCAGAACAGTATATGTGAGTTAAGTTACCCACGTGAAAAGAACCGGTCCAGTTGCCCAAATTGAGTATGATGAAGCGTTTAAGGGCGTCAACGGTCATGGACTCATCGGTTGTGTCTTGTGCGTTGTTATTATAGGAAGTGGATGATGAAGAAGAAGAAGATGAGGTTGTGTTAGCGTGTAATGGGGCTTTGAGATATGTGGGCTGTCGAGAGTATGGTTTAGGGTTTATGAAGATTGAATTAGGGGAATTGGTGTTGATGGTGAAAGAACCAATTAGACAGAAAGCTGCCATTGGTGGGTGTTAGTTTGAGTTTGAAGGTGGAAGGATTTTCATACAAACGAACGAACTGCATAATGTTGATAATCAATCTTATCCATACTCAAATAGGCTTCTTTTAGTGAATATATGAATTAATGTAAACGAACAAGCTTAAACAAACATAAAGTGGTGAACATTAATGAACTTAAATGAACGAACATTAACGAATTTGAATGAATAACCAAGATAAACGGGATGTGATCATGTGTCTTTGTTTAACAAAATAAACAAAAGTTTTTATTCATATCCATTCGCTTATTAAATAAATGAACATAAACGATTTTAACATCGTGTTTAAAGTTTATAAATGCATGAAATTGTTTATTTGTAAAAGCTAGAATGATATCACTTAAACCATCCACGATTTCAGACACCTACAAACATATCATATCAACAACATTTGATTTCAATTATCTTATAAGATCATCCGTAGTGGGCGTTTCCTATCCTCAAATTTCCCGCAAATGCCTGGAACACCACCCCTGAGGCGTTTTGTCCTTAAAAGCCCTCCTAACGTTTTGTACACAACGTTAAATGAAGAAAATGATGGGACCAAAGAGATAAACCAACCAATGAAGATTATAGGTGGAGGCGTTTGACGTGTTCCACTATTGGCGGTATAAAAGCCGTCATTTTCTCTCTAGTGCTATATCATCCCTCAAACACACATCAATTTTCACGTTTTTAGTTTATCACCATCTATAAGTATTTTTCATCGTTAAAATATGTTAAATGTCTAAAGAAAATACATATAAAGGGTTAGGTTATTCTACAAAAGAGGACAAAAATGAAAATGATGAGAAGAATTGATAGAAAAAAAAATTTCCTTTAAAAAATAATGAAAAATTAATTTAAAAAAAAAAGCAAAACTCAAAATTTTATAAAAAAACGAAAAATGTAAAGACGCAAAAATATTTCCACCGTTTTTCTCGTTCTAAAAAAATCTCGAAAAATACACAATGTTGAGGGAAAAAAATCATTGCATCTTTTTATTTAGTATAGTGTTTTTTGTTTATTTTCGTCATTAATTGTGTCTTTTTCATTGAAATTGTATCTTTTTTTGATACTGTGTTATATTACTTAACATTGTGTTATATTTTCTTTGGCACTGTGTTATATTTTGCGACTTATTGTGTTTTTTATATATCATTGTATTGTTTGTTCATTTTCGGTATTGTGTCTTTCATCTTTTTTTTTGAATTGTTTGTTTTTTTTTTGAAATGAGAATAACGGGGGAAACATTTTGTTTTTTTTTAATTTTTTTGCTTTTTATTTATGTTTTGAGTTATGATTTTTTTTAGGAAATTTTTGTGTTATCACAAATTCTTGTCACACTTTTCATTTTTGTCTCCCTTTGCATTTAACTTTTCCCATCTTAGAATAGAAGCTGAAGTCTCACGATTTCACCAATGGCTCCTTAGATTTTAGTATCGAGCATAACGGTCTTTATCACATTATTTGTATACTTGCAATTTCAATTTCATCTGAGTGAAATGAGTGAAATCTGTGGGAAATTATTTTGAGTGTCACAACTACTTTCGGTTTTCTTTGTTTGATTTAGGAGTGTGTCTCCAATATCAGACCAGTCTTGTTTGTTCGTACTTATGCAATATAATGAATAATGCAATCAAACTATATTTATGCTATTTACTCCAATTATGCACTCTAAATGCGGAATGATAAGTTAGTGCCGCCACTTGCACCATGTCTTTCTTGCACTCCTTCGCATGACTTCTAATCCCAAGAAGACTTTGTCATAATGGTGGAGCTCGAACTCCAAGCTCCTCTTTCCGTAGCTTAGTGATTTCATACTTGATCATTGCTTTATATGTCATTTGAAGTCTTCCTTAGATCCCCCAAAGTTGGTTCCCAACACTTGCACTCATTAGGGAATCGTCAACTTAGGTCTCTGGCACGGTGTCCCAACAACTTTTAAATTTCGAACATGGCGAGTCATATTAAGATGAATCGTGGCAATATATATCGATATAATTAAGTTGATGACATGACTAGTGTGCTTTGTTTTGTGCATCTAACTGCGGTTGTTAATATCTAAATCTTACATATAGTTTTTTTGCTTAACAAGATCACCAAGTAAGGTTTTATTAAAACATTACTTTCTCGTATATGGCCTAAACTTATAATTCATTTAATCATATGACAGACCAATCATATGGCAAGCTCATATAAGTTTTAAAATTTAACCATGAAGTTGTCTTCCTTTTTTCGTTTCTCTTTTCTTTTCCTCTTTTGGATGAAGTGTGGCATACACTTGGTTAAAGCATTAATGCTTATGCCAGTGACATGTGAAGAAAAGGTAAAAAGGAAAATCAAATTTCTTTTTCGTAATCACGTTTTAAATTTAATCTTCCTAATCCATATGAAATTAAATAATACTTACCCAACAAAATATTTATTACTTTCTTCCTCAACGGCTAATACCTACTTTTTTTAATCAATCTAACCCGCTAATCGCACAGCACAGATATTGAGGAGTTGATCCATCAAGTTTTATTTTATTTTAACAACGAAACCTTTTTGATGTAACAAAAAAAGTTTCAAAATAGTCAGATATTAAACATGTTTATTCAAATAGTAATAGTAGATAACAGTAACACATATTATCAGGATAATAAGATTTTAAACTATGCTTTTCGAATAGAAACAAGATAACGAAGCATGTTATCCATACAAAATTAAAAATATATGTCAATCGGTTAAAACTTCAGAAATTTAAAATTTTCTTAATCCAATTCATACTATAATCAATTTCCAGATTAATGTTGTAACTAAACATAATCAAACCACTTTAATTCTTCACCAATTTAGCCGAAAATAGCCCATACCGTGACGACCATCAATAACATGATCAGCTGATTGATTCCAGTAACCACATAACCACCACTTGTGATCGCCGGAGACGGTTGAGGAGCCTGAACGAATTCAACCACATTGACAGCCACTTTCATTCCGTTATAACAGTAACCACCACTTGCAAGGAAATAGTACGGCTTAGGTTGAGTAAGCTCAAACACATCACGTCCAGCGCCTCGTGTGATGTTGAAGATGAATCCTTGATCAGTACAGTTTCCGTAACTCGTTTCGTTCACCTCCAACACATTAAACATATGCTTGTCGTACACGAAATCTGCATAAAATCAGAAACACAAAGTAAATGTACAAATAAATTAGAAATCTAAATTATAACTAAACTGAAAAACGCTACTGGATCGATGATTGTTTAAATGTGATTGCGGATCTGACTAACCCTTTTTTTTTTTTTTTTTATAAAAGTTGTTCATCTCATTTAAATACACTTATATACCACGGAAGAATTCAATTACAGTAAAGAGATAGGTAAGTGTTAAATAGAGAGAGATGTTTACAGAGCCAATCGCCAACGTAGAACGTCTGTTTAAGTGACCAGTTAGTGTAGTTAAAATTAGGCTTCCACCTCTGCTTTCCGCCGACGAGGTGGCGGACGGGATTTCTGCACATGGCGCATGTTAGCATCGCTGCCGTGGCCACCACAACGGCCACCGTGTTCAGCCACACAGCGCCTCCTGATCTTCTTCTCATTGTTTGGTGAATGTGATTTGGTAGTTTATATCACACAACGGAAAACACGCACGCTAATATGATGAAAGCGAATATAAATAGCCGCGAAAGGATTAGCAGGGGCTATTTCGGAAATATGAACATATCTGGGTGATTGTGGGCCCGTGGGGCAAGTTAGCGAATAACGGAATAACAGATTTTAGTCTTTTACCCACATGCTGTTTAGTGCCACCATTTTTGTGTGACGTCTTGACGACCGTACTGTCAAGGAGTTACTCCTTAGACTTCGTGTGATGCGCCAGCCAATCTGTCCGTTAATGATCAGGATTTGCTGGTTTCGTCCTGTCTTGGACTTATCAGGCGAGTAGCAACAACTCGTTACAAGCGATGCATTCATCGTGCAAGCTCGACTAGGTGTGTACACGTCCTTTCCCGCTAAAGTCGTGCCCGATGAAGTCCGGGACGAGCCAACAAACCCAAACGTTTCAACACAAATCAAGCATTTAGATCTTCAAGTATTTGGTCTATGACAATACACTTTATTGTTGTGTGACCACCATTTTTGAAAAGTAGTTGTACGATGATACAACTCATGTAGGCAAATTTTTAAGGAATTATACAAATTATTCAAATTATAAAAGTATTAATGCTTATATATTTTTATCCTTGTGGTTTGGCAAATAATGCGAATTGAGTCCAAAAAAATTTATTTTTTGCATATTGACCTCCATGTTTCCCAGTTCTTGCCAATTACATCCAAATCATTAACCCCGTTAAATTTTATCGTTAAGTCAGTGGTAGACATGTCTTTTCACTATTTTTATTATAATACTTATTTCAGTGAACTACGGTTTTCGTCCTTGAGGTTAGTCCAAATTTGCTGTTTTCGTCCTTGAGGTTCGTCCAATAATTTTAAGTTTGCAATTTTCTTCCCTATGATTTCATTTTACTTGCAATTAAACTCGAATTCCCTAATCTCGTTAAATTTGGTTGTTAAACCCATCAGTGTGTCCTTCACATGAGAGGCAGTTTTGTTTCTTCTTTTTTTCCTTTTTCCTCAAATACACCCCAGCTCCTCTCGTGAAGGGGGTTGCGAATTAAGACTGAGGTTTATTTGGAGAGAAATACGACAAAATTTATCGTCACATGTGGGACACGCAAATGAGTGAACGACAAGACTTGACGAGGTTAGTAAATTTTGGTTTAATTGCAAGTGAAATGAAACTAAAAGGAGGAAAATTGCAAATTTGAAACTATTAGACTAAAACTGCAAATTTAGACAAACCACAAGGACGAAAATCGCAATTCACTAAAATAAGTATTATAATAAAGAAATAGTGAAAAAACATGTCTACCACTGACTTAACGATTAAATTAAAGGGGGTTAGTGATTTGGATGTAATCGACAAAAAATGGGAAATGTGGAGGTCCAAATGCAAAAAATAAACTTTTTGGACTAAATTCGCTTTATTTGCCAAAACATAAGGACGAAAATAGCATTTTACTCTATTTTATATATTGTATTACTCTAGAATTTTAACAATAAGGATTAGCGGAGTCTATTACTCGAAACACACTTACACACAACAATCCAAAATGAGAGCTAGGGGCGTGTACCCAACCAATTTCCCATACCCGCATGGCTTCATGTGTCGTTCACCCTTATTTCTCTTTGAGTGCCACAATCTCAAAAGCTTGCATGTTGACAATACTCGAGAAACCAGGGATAGTGGGTACTTTGAGTCACCCTTATTTTAAATTCAATTGATAAGGTGTTCGATCGGTGAATAAACGAAATTAGCATTGGATTCAAAACGAGTTCTATAGAATTCACTCGACTAGGAATTTAATCATCAAAATTTCTTTCATTCCGTAAAGAAATTAACTAAAATTACTAGGAATTAATTTCTAATCCCTTATCTCTGCCACCGTTGTGACCACAACGTCCCAAATTTGGGTAAAATATATTTGTTTGTGAATATTTAAAGTCCATGTTTAAATGATAAATTTGCTTTTATAACGTGTTGGCATAAGTTCAATTCATTGTGTTGAAATTTGGACCTAAATGTCATAAACATCACATTTTTGAAGCTGAAAATGTAATAAGTTTAGCAATCAAAGTCTAATTAGATAAACTAGGAGGACCATTTGTGTATATCCTTAAATTATATATAAACATGAAATATCAAATGGGAAGCAACGTGTCTTTGGAGTTTGGAAGGGAACGCAAAAGCAAAACGTGTTTCGTGTCTAAGACGAGAGGAAGAAGAATCAAGAACCAGAAGAAGAAGTTGATCTTCAATTCTTCATCAATGGAGTGATGGACTAGGTTCCAAATTCGTTTGAATACTATCCGTTTCAAAGAGATAACATCATTAAAAACCTCATTGGTATATTTCTAAGGCCATGGCCCATGGGATATACATTAACACTCCTTGATTGTACGTAGGCATCACATCACCTAATTTACAACATTTCACTCCAACTCATCTTAAGGAAATTGTTTAACCCTCCTTTATCTCTTTTTTATTTAATGTGAAATTGATTCCTAAATTAGTGTGTGTGTGTGTGTGTGTGTGTAAAGGATTTTAAAACTCATTAACATTTTAACTCACCTTACATTTAACGCCCCTTAACCCATGAAGAAAGTGATATGCCACTCGTTAACCTTTGCTAACTCAGCTTTAACACTCTCGACATTAATGTATACCCATGGTCTAATCACCCAATTTCTTCATTCTTTAGTTGTTGCGAGTTTGAACCATAAGGTGAATTTAATGGAATTTTGCTGTGCTGATTGTGAATGCTAGCTTAGCATTGAATATGATGATTAGAATATATTTTTTATACTTATTCTTGTAGGATTTTTTTTTCAAGTAGTGTAGAAGCTATAGCAGCAATAAGCTGCATCGTTAACTATTTTTTAAATAATAAAAAAATTGATGTTTTTTGAGTTTTTAGATGTCACTTTTTGGGGCTCAAACTATTCATTTATTGACTTTTATTTTTATTAAAAATTATATCTCACTAAATAGTGATCTAACTTTTACAAATTTCTTAATTATGTCACTTTAACTTTTAATTGATGTTTCAATCTTAGGAGTTTATTTTTTATTCGGCGTGGGAGCAATTAATACTTTCTACTATAAAAAAATTGAATATTACCTAAATATTGTTTTTAATATTTATAAAACTTTTGGTAGTTTATTACAAGATATGCTTATTTTGTTCCATTTTTTATTTTTTGCAATTCTTCATGTTATTTTGCTATTTTCATGAATAAAAGTTTATTTTTTGTAATATTTAAAAAATATCTACCAGTGTCAAAATATAAAAAAGAAAAAGAAAAAAGAAAATAACTTGAATTAAAAAGCCATATAGAATGGATAACCTATTGTCTAGGGTAAAATGTCTAAGGCGTTGAAATGGTTTAAAACGGGCCTTGTTTTTGAACGGAGATGATATTTCGGACTCGATGACATACCACTTAAATTATATCATAACCAATAAAATAGGTTTATGGAAGTATTTGGTTCGAAATTGTGTAGCGGAAATCATGTGGAGTTATTATGTATCGCTCTATTTTGTAAAACTCAAAGATAATCTGATGTATACATTCAAAATTAAGGATGTGTGTACATCTTTGAATTAAGAGCTTTCTGTGTCACACTTTCGTGAAAGATCCAACTTCCTTTAAGTCAAAATTTCCAAATTACTAGTTTGATACACATATTTATTCAATTTATCAACTTTGTCACTAACACAGCTCTAACTAACCTTATTATGTTATATGCATCCTTTTTACTACCACATAATTACATTATATGCCAGAGTTGGATCCTTAACGCTATTTACCGTTCAAATCAAAATTTGCATTTTTTTTATAATTGTACTATTTGTGTCACTTGGCACCTAATTAGACCATATTTGTGCTACTTGCCACCTTAAGATTTATAATAAAGCTATATCTCATCCCACATTACTCAGCGAGAAATCGAGGAAACCAACAATTATTAAAGACAATACAATGCATCAAACTTATCATTAGCCGTGAATTAATTATTGTGTACAACTACTCAGCTTTAAAAATATTTAATGTTATATCGGCTGATATTTTTCCTTTCTCTTTGACGTTACAAAGCAAGGTTTTCCGGTTGAGAAAAACCGACCGGTTTTTTATTATATTTGGTATAGTTGTCGGTTGAATGGCTAGTAGCCTAGCATGGATTGTTTTTTTTCTCAAATGGGCCAAATAATTTTTATCTTGTTTGTATAAAAAATCAAAATTGACGCATATTTATTTATAAATGAAATAACTAGAAAAAAGTTATTGCAAGTCAACTTGACCCGCCTATTTCGGAACTTATTATAACATGTGTACTTTAATCTAGGTATAGTATGCTAAAGGTGATTATATAAAACCAATCTTAATAGTTTTTTTGTCATTGATTAAACCACTTTGAAGATTATGAATTTTTTAAAATACTTTGAGATTGGGTTGTTCTTCAAAATTTATTTTTTAATGTATGTTAGGACTGATATTTTTCCTGCTGATGATATGTTATCCTTGAAGATGTGTCTGAATCAGTTATCTTCCTGAAGAGTTCCAGAGTCGTGTCAAGGATTGAGGATCCTCACAGGTTGATATTGTTAACAATTGTTTCACGAGTGTAGGTTATTGTTCAATAGGAGTAACGGCTTTGTGACTTGGTCTACCTTGGTTTTCGCTACTGGAAACTACCAGCACGTGGTCAATGAACGTTGGAGGAATAGTGGAATAGTGGCGGGTAGTTAAGACTTTTTGTTTAATGTAATTTATTTATAATTATCGAGATATGATCGATTAGGTCTCACTTGTACTCTCATACACACTAGAGCAGATTCTATAATTCTCTCTATACACTAGCTTACTTTGTAATATCGATCACAATCTCCAACCCATTTGTAACCTTTTTTGATATTAATAAACCGGTGATCGACGAGTTGTCATCACCCGGGGTTTTTTTCTTTTGATCTGAACAAGGTCAAAAGGTTTTTCCTCGCAACAAATCATTGTGTTTACTCCATTTTTGTTCATATAATTGTTATTGTCATCGTAGCACTATACCTCATATTAACAGATTTGGATACGTTATCCTTATCTGATTTTTATCCAAAACAATGTACTTTTCATAAAAAATATGTTAAGTTTTATTTCAAAAAACATGAGTCTCTAGTAAAATATAGTTTTTAATAACCTGAATAAATGTAACTTTAATCAATCCATTCAAAAGTAGACGGGTAGAAATTACCACAATATATAATGAATCATTTTGAGTTACAAACTGACTATCCTGACTATATATTTTATATATGTTTTTGAATTACCAAGTGAGTGTACTGACCTTATGTTTTGTATAACAAATAGAATGATTGTTGTGCCGTTTGGCACCTAATTTGATCATATTTGTGTCACTTGGAATCTTAAGGTTAAAAAAAACTCCATCACATCCCACATTGCACCAACGAGAAATAAAAAAAAAAGCCAAATTAGTATTTATATGTATGTTGTACGGTTTGATAATCTACATCCCTTGTTAAGTACACAAAAATAAAAATGAAGACATGATATATATGTAGATATAGAGACGATAAAGTTACAAATAAAACTTTAAATGTTATACTTAAAGAAATATTCAGAGATTTAGTAAATTCTAACATGTGTGTGTATTGTTTAACATGCAATTTAATATACCATATAATACATGTTTAACGGTTTAACACATTTTTTATTTCATATTATGTCGTCATTTGAATATATTTACTTATTCCCACTCTTGTTGCATACGAGTACCTAACCTAGTTATGCTATATGCATCTATTTTATTACAAACTAGTTTGAGCCCCGTGTATAACACGGGAAATTAATGAATATTTTAAAATTTAAACATTAATTAAAATACAATCGACAATTCAATTATCATATATTGTTAATAAAATTACAATTTATATTAAAATTATAGGAATTACTAAAGAATAATTAGGCAAATATTTACTAAAAGAAAAAATTACTTGTACAATATGTTTGCGGTTGTGTTGGTCAATATACCTAGTTTATTAATAATCAAAATTAGTCAATGTCTGCCCGTAAATCTTGACAAAGCGATATAGATGTCCGTGTGAAACACGGGTTCTTTCAAGTACAAGCCAACTTATATATAATAAAACAAGATTATGTATTATATCTTAATCTTAAATATATATATATATATAAACGAAATTTTCTTAAATTCTCTCAAACAATCAGATTGATTTATTTGTAAATGAATGTTTATCATGCATTTAAATTGAATTCACGGAGAAGGGTCTCACCAAACCCAGATAGACTTTTAAACGAGTTATAATATCCCATTATATTAAAAATTAATCTCATCGAATATTTTATATGAAAATCTTATAAAATAGGGATATACTAAAAATTAGTATCCGGTTTTTTAAAGATACTATTTGTAATTAAGAAACAATTTTATAGTAAAAAAAACAGGTCATAGATCTCACCAAACCCATATAACTTTTTTAAACCGGGTTATAACATCTCATTTATTTGTGAAACCCTTTCATCATCAAATCTTAAGTATATTAATAACTTCCTTACAATAAATAAATTTAAAATCCAATAAAATATATTAATATTAGAAATGAATAATATAAAACAATCTCGTATTACATGGAATATAAGCTAGTTATATATATATATATATATGATAGCTAAGAAAAGAAGAACATGATTCTAGCCTTCCAAAACAAACCAAAAGAATAAATTTAAATGGTTAGTATGTCGATAAACAAATTTATGATATTATAGCCAATGTATATAATGAAAATTTTTAAAGAAGAAAATATTTTAATTGACTTTTATTTTATATACTTGAAAATACTAAAAAAATAATAATAAAGCAATGTTCCGACAATTTCAATCTCATTTGGCATGTTCTTTTTCTATAGCTAAATTGCTTCATTTTATTACTTAAGGATAAACATAACGTTAAAATATATTAAAAAAGAAATAAATAAACATTAACACACTTTCTTTATATATACATAAGAATAAGCAGTGGCGAAGCTTGGGCTTAACCACGGGGGTGACCGAAGTCACAGACCCAAAAATTTTCGGGTCGACGATTCGGTTCGTGTCGGTGATTCGGGTCTGGTCGGGTCGGATCAAACAATTTGACATTTATATATATAATTTTTCTTCATTTATTCAAACAATTGTTCTTACAATAAAAAAACAAAATAATTTTTTAACCAACAAAGACCTAAAATATTCATAATTATGTGAGAGGAAGGGTGAGTAGGGATAAGCAAATTCGGTATTGATACCGGTACCGATACCGAAATCAGTACAGATTTGGTACCGTCGGTACCGAATAGATACCAAGGTTTTGAGTATTGGTACCGGTATATCTCAAATTTTACCTTCAATACCGGTATCGAACCGAATATTTGGTATCGGTACCGGCACCGGTATGGTACCGATCTCATCCCTATGGGTGAATACCTAGAAGAAGAATTGCAAAGACCTATAATATTAAAAAAAACAATCTTTTACTATTCGACAACTATTTTGTAACTTTTCTTTATAAATATTGTGAGGTTTTAGAAAAAAAAACAAACGATGGGGTATTATATTTGGAAAAAATATCAGTAGTAACCGGTAGCATTTTGGAAAAATACATCGAGGGTGACCGCGCTTAATACCTATCAAAATTTTCGAGAAAAATCACGAAATTTAACCTGTTAACGGAGACAACGGCTGTGGCCGGGGCCACCCCTGGTCCTCACATAGCTTCGCCCTTGAGAATAAGGCTATTTTGGGTTGGGTAAATAAAAAAAGGTGAAATAATGACCCACATGGGATCCAAATAACAAAATGGGTATAAAAATATGAGAATGGTTGAGAGGGTGATAAGTGACACATAGTAGTATTCTTTTATTAGAGAGTATAGATATAGACTAATTAGATCATATGATATG
Organism: Bidens hawaiensis; assembly: GCF_021521415.1. Taxonomy (NCBI): domain Eukaryota; kingdom Viridiplantae; phylum Streptophyta; class Magnoliopsida; order Asterales; family Asteraceae; genus Bidens; species Bidens hawaiensis. The sequence goes on from NW_027496757.1 coordinate 29,404, forward strand.
ATGGAGTTGAAACCTTAACGCTATTTACCTATTTACTGCTTGAATCAAAATTTGCATTTTTCTTTTTTATAATTGACCATTCGAAACCAATATCTCAAGTTTAGGTTAAGCATAACAAATTTAATTTTTTCAAAACAATGTTCACATGTTAATGTATAATGTTATTTTGACCCAGTAAAGTACACAAATAGCTTTTTAGGGAAAAACAATACACTAATAGGATCAGGGCCGGCTTAACGAATGTGGTGGCCTAAATCAAAACAAGATTTTGTGGCATTTTAATAATTGTTAAGAAAACAAAATTTGGTTATTACAAGTTTTGAACTCATAACCTATACATTACTTTGAATTTCAATTTACCCATTATAATATATCTCTATATAATGTTTTTTTTACTTTAAGGCCTTAATTAAGTGTGGGCCTGAATCGAGCCACCCCTGAATAGGATATATATATATATATATATATAGGGAGAGGATCATGAGAGAACTTCATTTTATATAGAGAACTAATAATGAAGTATTTTTAATTTAATTAAAAAAATATTTTTAATTTTTTTTCTTTCATCCTTATATGTTGTTATTCTTCACCACAAAAAAAAATAAAAATAAAAAAAATTAACGAGTAATGCATATATGCAATACATCGACTTTTTTTATAATGCATATGTGCAGTAGTGTGCATTTTGATATTTGAAATAGTGTTGAATAGCATATATATAGTTGTTTGTATTGTTTATTTGCAATAGTGTTATATTATATACAAAAATTAAAAAAAAAAACGATACAGTGCATATGTGCATTAGTGTTGTATTACATATATGCGATAATGTGTTTTGCATACAATTATTAGTGTCGTATTTGCATATATTCAATAGTGTGTATTGAATAATGCATTTGTGTTGTATTATATGCAATAAAACACTATTGTATATATGCAATAGGCATTAGTGCATATATGCACTACAGTACTACACCGACAAGCTTTTTTTTTTTTAGATGAGGAAAGAAAAAAAATAACAAAATAGTTTTTTTTTAATATATACATATATATATATATATAGAAAGAGAGAGGATCATGAGAGAACTCCATTTTATAGAGAAAACTAATAATGAAGTATTTTTAATTTAATTAAAAAAAATATTTTTAATTTTTTTTTCTTTCATCCTTCTTATATGTTGTTATTCTTCACCACAAAAAAAATAAAAATAAAAAAAATTAACGAGTAATGCATATATGCAATACACCGACTTTTTTTATAATGCATATGTGCAATAGTGTGCATTTTGATATTTGAAATAGTGTTGAATAGCATATATATAGTTGTTTGTATTGTTTATTTGCAATAGTGTTATATTATATACAAAAATTAAAAAAAAACGATATAGTGCATATGTGCATTAGTGTTGTATTACATATATGCGATAATGTGTTTTGCGTACAATTATTAGTGTCGTATTTGCATATATTCAATAGTGTGTATTGGATAATGCAATTTTGTTGTATTATATGCAATAAAACACTATTGTATATATACAATAGACATCAGTGCACATATGCGCTACAGTACTACACCGACAATTTTTTTTTTAGTATCAATATCATCTTATTAGATGAGGAAAGAAAAAAAATAACAAAATAATTTTTTTAATATATATATATATATATATGGAGATGATCATGAGAGAACTCCATTTTATGGAGAGAACTAATAATGAAATATTTTTAATTTAATTAAAAAAATATTTTAAAATTTTTTTTTCTTTCATCTTTCTTATATGTTGTTATTCTTCACCACAAAAAAAATAAAAATAAAAAAAATTAACGAGTAATGCATATATGCAACACACCAACTTTTTTTATAATGCATATGTGCAATAGTGTGCATTTTGATATTTGAAATAGTGTTGAATAGCATATATATAGTTGTTTGTATTGTTTATTTGCAATAGTGTTATATTATATACAAAAATTAAAAAAAACGATATATTGCATATGTGTATTAGTGTTGTATTACATATATGCGATAATGTGTTTTGCATACAATTATTAGTGTCGTATTTGCATATATTCAATAGTGTGTATTGGATAATGCAATTGTGTTGTATTATATGCAATAAAACACTATTGTATATATGCAATAGGTATTAGTGCATATATGCACTACAGTACTACACCGACAAGTTTTTTTTTTTTTTTAGTATCAATATCATCTTATTAGATGAGGAAAGAAAAAAAATCACAAAATAATTTTTTTTAAAATAATTAAAAATAATTATTTACTAGTTCTCTCTTTAAGAGGAGTTTTCTCTAGATCCTACCCCTATATAGGGAGAGGATCTATATATATGTATAGATCCTATACATATATATATATATATACACTAGTTTTTATCCCCCGTATTACGGGGCTGTTTTACATTACCCGTTTTTAATATTTATATATTTTTTTGGGTCAAATTTTATTTATTGTAATGAATATTTATAATATACTAAGAGTTTGATGATAAAAAAGTTTCACAAATAACTAAAATGTTATAACGCGGTTTAAAAGTTATAAGACCCGCTTAATTTTTTTACTATAAAATTGTTTCTTAATTATAAATAATCTTTTTTTAAAATAAAATCGTATAATAATTTTTTGCAAATCTTATTTTATAGGAATTTCACATCAATAATTTAGTGAAAATAATTTTTAATTTAATGAGATGTTATAACCCGTTTAAGGAGTATCTGGGTTTGATAAGACCCATACCCATGAATTCGGGTCAAAGGCATGAGAAGCCTCCCTTTAAAAATCAAGGAAATCTGGTGACTCCGAAAAAAGGGGGAGCGACCACATCACGACACGTAGGATTTTATGTTTTCGTTTATATATATAGGGGTAGGATCTAGAGAGAGCTCCTTTTAAAGAGAGAACTAGAGAACGACTAAAGAATTATTTTTAACTATTTTTAAAAAAATATTTTGTGATTTTTTTTTCTTTCTTCCTTCTAAGAAGATGATATTGATACTAAAAAAAAATTGTCGGTGTAGTACTGTAGTGTATATGTGCACTAATGCTTATTTCATATATACAATAGTGTTTTATTGCATATAATACAACATAATTGCATTATCCAATACACACTATTAAATATATGCAAATACGACACTAATAATTGTATGCAAAACACGTTATCGCATATATGTAATACAACACCAATGCACATATGCACTATATCAATTTTTTTTAATTTTTGTATTTAATATAACACTATTGAAAATATACAATACGAACAACTATATATATGTTATTCAACACTATTTCAAATATCAAAATGCACACTATTGCACATATGCATTATAAAAAAAGTCGGTGTATTGCATATATGCATTACTCGTTAATTTTTTTTATTTATTATTATTATTATTATTTTTTTATATTTTTTAGTGGTGAAGAATAACAACATATAAGAAGGATGAAAGAAAAAAATTTTTAAAATTTCTTTTTATAATTAAATTAAAAATATTTCATTATTAGTTCTATAGTTCTCTCTATAAAATGGAGTTCTCTCATGATTCTCTCCCTATATATATATATATGGTTGCTTTTATAACGGGGTTAGTCAAATGGATAAAAAGGGCATTCAACCTCATCTCGACTTATGTCTTTAACATTTTACATTCATAAAACTCGATTTGTAGTTATATTAATCTACCCAACACAATCACACCCATAAATCACTTTAGAAGTTTTTTTGTCAAACTATGACAAATTAAGAAGCACAAGCAAATTCAAAGCGAAATGAAACCGCTAGCTCCCTAGTTAGCAATCTCACTTGCTAGTTGTCACCAAACACGGAGTAGCGTGTCCCATATGGCGGTAATGGTGAAGACAACAGGGATCACGAGCTGGCTTCCGAGTACAGAGAACATTGTAGTTGAAGAGTGACTCCTTGAAGGGGCGGCTTGTGGTAAAGGAGTGAGATGTAGTGACGGTGGCGGTGGTAAAGGAGTTAGATGTAGTAGTGATGGCGGTGGTAAAGGAGCGTGATTTACAGGCGGTGGTGAAGGAGCAAGATTTACCAGCGACGATGAAGGAGCTAGATTTACGGATGGCGGTGGTGGTAAAGGAGTGAGATGTACTTCGAACTTCATGCCACCATTGCAAGACCTTTTGCTACTAATGAAGTAGCGGTCATGGGTAATACTGAGCCGCACTAAATCTCTTCCGTATCCTGCTGTGTAATTGTGAACCAAATGCTCCGCATTGCATGTTTCAAAGTTGGTCTTGTTCACTTCAATTACAACGTCTTGGTTTCTGTCATACACGAAAACTGTATGGAGAAAAATGTCTATCAATTACCCGTATGGTTCATATAACATGCTCTCTATTTTCTATTGCGTTTCAAAATGGCCGTCCGGATTCCATATAGAGGTCGGACGACCGTTTTGACAAAAGAAAAAAATAATCAAAGTTGATTGTGTATGGTCAGATAGGGCGTCCGGTATTGACCAAACATCCTTTCTGACCAATAATTTTTAAACCAATACTTTTACATGTTTGACTTTCTTGGTCAAATTGGTTATGGACTTCCATTTGATAGCGTGAATTCAAATGGGTGTAGGTCTTGCATAGCATGGCCATATAGTATAATCTGAGAAGCAAATTAGTAGATCTTTGAGAGATACTTACATAGCCAGTCTCCGAGGTTGAATGTTTGGTTTTCAGCCCAAAGAGTGTAGTTGACTTCGGAGCTCCATCCCACATTTCCTCCCACGATGAACCGCTTGGCGGAGACTTCCGGTAACATCACTATTAATGTGGTGCAGAATGCCAAAACAACCGCAGTACTGCTGCCGTTGCTCCGCCCCATTGGAGTGTGAAATTAATCGGCTGGCAAGTTTCCAGCAATGCTATGATGGGCATCATTTTATAACAGGAAGTCAACGCATGGGTTGCCTTGGTTGATATTCGTTTTCAAGTTGTAAGTTTTTTACTATTTGTTTAAACATTGATTGACTACTTCATATAATTCTTTAGTCTCACGTTCACGCATTTCTCTTGTTGAAGACCACCATTGTGATGTCAAATACAACATTCTCTTTCATTTGTTTGTGAAAGATCAATCATGCATGTATGTATACCAACATACTTATATAGTTATATGTTTAGAACCAGAGGTGTCAATGTGAGTGGGTTGAGTTGGATTTAGATGATGGGTTATAATGAGTATGGGTCAAGATGGATTTTTAAAATAAAGGGTTAGGATGAGTATGAGTCAAGATGGGTAAAGTTAACCCATCTTGACCCAAGTGAATGTTAAAATGCAAAGGGTTTCAAAAACCCCTAAAAAAATATCCAAAAAAATTATTAAAAAAATCGATAACTCAAAATATAAATCAAAAACACAAAATTTAAAATAACTAAAATGTTTCCTCCGTCATTCTTGTTCATAAAAAAAATGGTTTTGCATCGGTTCAGGTTCGATTTTGTCGGTTCGTTTTGTTTTTTTTTTCCATTTCAGTCGGTTTCGGTATCTGTTCGATTTCAATGATTTCGGTTTTGATTTCTTGGTTTTTATTCGGTATCATGGGTTTTGTTTAAAAGAAAATTGGATTGGGCTTGCTTTAGTCCATTTTATCCCATAAACAAACTCATTCTAACTAGAGGTGCACAAATCGGGTATTATGAAAAACCGGGTTCGGGTATGGAACCGGGTTCAGGTATAATCGGGTATTGAAAAATCGGGTATTAACAATAATCGGGTCGGGTTCGGGCAGGGTATTGGCTTGAAAAACCATACCCTGTGTACCGGGTTCGGGTAGGGTATTGAACCGGGTCTTCAATACTCGGGTATTTGAAGACCCTATTTTCGAGTATTAAAAAAAACCCGTTTTATGGGTTTTGAATACCCTAATTTCCGGGTATTAAAAAAAACTCATTTTCTACAGTTTTCTTCTATTAACAGGTCTGCTTCATTTTTTTATCCTAACTCCATTTTTTTGCATATAAACTTCAAAGTTCATTCAAACATACATAAACAACTAAACAATGATACAAAAAACATATATTTTATGTGTTTTCAGTTGTTGTTTGTTATATCAAAAGGTGTTGCTCTAAACAAGTATTTATATCATATACGTGCTCCAAAAAGATCCGTTGGATAACGACTATAGATCTGTGGACAGCCACACAAAAACATGTGCATAAACACTAATATCCTAGCATGCAAAAAATCCGGTTCGGGTATGCAAAAAACCCGGGTTTCGGGTATAACTAGAACCGGGTTTCGGGTATAGTTTAAACCGGGTTTCGGGTATACTTAGAACCGGGTTTCGGGTATTATCGGGTTTAGATCGGGTACGGGTTCGGGTTCGGGTTTCAACAATGAAAGTCATACCCTATCCCTACCCTACGGGTAGGGTCGGGTATTAAAAACCCGGGTTTTAGAAAGACCGGTTCCGGGTTCGGGTTTTTTGTGCACCTCTAATTCTAACTCATAATCAAAAGTCACTAGCATTTTCACAACTAGGGGTGAGCAAAAAACAATTCAGTACCGTCAAAACCGAGGAACCGGAACCGAACCGGTGCCTCCGAACCGCTAATGTGTGTACCGGTTCGGTTCTCGGTTCTCAGAATTTGCATTAAACGATTCCAGGCTAGGTTCCGGGTGGGGACGGAACTACAAGAGGGTCAGGAGGGTCCGTTGACCCTCCAGCCGGCCAAATTTAAAGGTTACCGGAGTACTTGGTCAAAAAAGTTTTGTATAGTTGACCCTCTTATTATCCTCCAAAAAGCATTAAGGTTAAAAGAATAAAGAAAAGATGAAGAAAGGTTTTGCGTCGGCGGCGAGTGGAAGTCCGATATTTTGTTGTGTTTTTTGAATCGCAGAGAAAACGAAGAAGATAGTGTTTATTGGGCTTGATTGGGCTTTTTAAAAAACCGAGCTCGGCCCACATTGCAATTTAAAAACCTAAAATTTTATTTATTGTATTTTATATTTTCAAGAAAAGTCTTTTCTTTGTTCTATACATGCCTTCTCAAACCTCAAGAAAATCATAATCAATTCTCAAAGTTTCTTCAAAAATATGTGGACATAGGTCCACCTTTTTGCAACCAGTAAAAGTAAGTTTTTTTTTTATTTACCTTTTTATCTTCAATATTAGTAATTGTTATTTTAATTAATAAGTAGAAGTTTAACTGAAGGGTGTATGATTGTCATGTTATATCTTATTCAATACATTCAACTAGATTAGTATTTTATATAATTCTTTTGAACCCAGGTTACTTTGAGAGTAAAATTGTAAATAGATGGGGAAAGACCTAGGTGTTAAAAAAAACCATAATTATTGTCATAATTTTATCTTATTTTTATATGTAGAAAATAGAAATGCACTTGTATTTAGTTAACGAAACCAAACAAGTATCAATAATTTGTTTTAAGTCCAATGAACATAATAACAAAAGGAAAAGTCAAGGAAATTAAGTTCTCCGTTTTGTTTTGTTGAGAAAGAATTTTTTACGAGTGTTGGAAAAGTAGTTTTGCAAAGGTTTTTAAGGTATGGGGCCTCATACGTTACAATTACTGGTCGTCACATCGATTGGTAAAAAATATAGTGATTGATGTACTTTAACGGAAAAATAAACATTTTTATTACGACCCTCCGACTAAAAAGTCACTGGTTCCGGGTAAAACCGGCAGTTCTAGACTTGGAACCGAAGAACCGGAATATTCAAAACGTTTTAAATAAATATACCAATTCCCATATTTATAAAGTAACTTATTAACCAGCATCCATTCAATCATTTTTTTATTAAAATCTTCTTTCTTTACGTTCAAGAACTAGCAACCATGATCAATTTTGATTTAAGCTATCAAGGTAATTTAATATAAAATGATTTGATCTTCCATTAATCTATCGTTGCTAATGATTTATTTAACTTCAACACTTAGGTTTTAATAAAAAATATAACAGATGTTCATGTTGTAATCTAAATTAGTTTTACCGTGAAAGAAGACATATAATTGTATAAACTTGTTTTGCAACTTGCAAAGTTTGCATAACTCATTTGATAAATAAATGATCGAACCGGTTCTAGCCAGAACCGATTAGCGAGTACCGGATTTAGCGGTTCTAGAACCGAACCGGTTTACTATAATAGGTTCCGGTTCTGGTTCTATTTTTCACTCTTTTCGGTTCCGATTCGGTTCTCGCAGTTCTGAACCGTTGCACAGCCCTATTCACAACCCATCTTGACCTCCTTGGAAAATTCTTTTGATTCATCTTAACTCATTCCAATTTTTAAAAAATATCCATACTGATTCAAAACAACTCATTTTGGTTTGTTTTGCCACCCCTATTTAGAACGTTGTGAGAAATATTAATTTGTTCATTAATTCTATAATATTTCACAAATATATATATATATATTTGATTAATGGAATACTACAATGTCTATGTTGTTTCGAAAAGAAGTGTGAATTTAGTACATGATACGAGAGTAGGACATGAGCCTAACATAAAATTTAGAAAACTGACAAAATGTTCATCGTTGAACAACAATTTATAAAAATACGCAAAGAAAAAAATTCCTAACTAACATAGGGATGGCCAATACATATTGAGTTTTTAATCAAAATGGTGTACTTAGAAAAAATATTTATCAATTTGATTGGTGTAGTTCGAAAACTAATTTATGAAAGAGAATTTGTGTTCAAATAGTATTTTAGTATATAAATTTATAATTTTGAAAATGTTACTTCAAGAATTTGGTTTTTATCCAATTAAAATCGTTAGGGGAGAGAAAAATAAGTTTCAAGAAAAATACCCGATTTGAATATAAATAGCTTTCAAACTACACAAAATAGGTAAATACTAATTTTATGTACACTATACCATTATGGTAAAAAAAACTCATAAAATGTTGACACAAATTCTCCTTGGGCGCCGCTAGATTTCGTATGAGTATGCACGGAATATTAAGTAATACCAAGTTGGCAAGATCATATTAAGACACGTTCCACAAATAGGCTACAAAAGGTTACAAAAGTGTGCCACAGCTCAAGTGGCGCCTCACCTTTGGCACTTGAGTAATATTGGTGACTTACGTGACCTTTCTATCTTTGCAATAATGGTAAACCTAAGGTGATGTCTTACCTTCAGCACTTAAGCAATTTTGGTGATCTACACGGCTTCTTATGTTTTCTGTAAAAGGGAAACTTTGCAATAGTTGTATGACTGAGGTGGTGCCTCACCTTCGAGCTTAATCTTTAAATACTATTAAAACAATACAATGTGAACACATGCCTTCTTCTAGGTTGTTCACATGTGCAATCCAGTCAGCATGTTTCCATTCTCATGTGTTCTAATATTATGCCACGTGTCATTTCACACACTATTTAAACCTTAGAATTTTCCACCATAATCATTTTAATCTCTCTCTCTCTCTCTCTCTCTCTCGGCTTACTAACTCCATCATCTACCATCTTCTATATTCCGGTAAAGTAGATCGAGATTAATCGTTTTCCGGTAAGGTTATATATTATACTTTAATGGCCAACAATGTTATATGATTTTCCGACAATGTTATTATTTTTTCCGGCAACATCATATTTTCTTCTGGTTATTGTAGATCTAACTTTTTTATCTTTATTTTCATTGTTAACTGATTTCTTTTAAAATCAGTTTAGGTTCTAAATCAAAAACGGCGATGAAGCTAATATTTCTACGTATTTACGTTATTCCGGTAAGTTTTCCGTTTATGTGTTATACCTATAACAATTGGTGTTTTATATTTATTTGAAGTTTAATATTTTTCCTGTTTTTTTGTTACACATGTTTTTCTTCTAGGTTCTAAATATAAATCAGCTTCATCCATATTCAGTATCATTATTTCTTTTTTCCAGTAAGACACATTTAAATTATCCGGTTATAAATTATAATTCTAATATTCCATAATATCAATGTTATAACAAAACTTTATTATTTCAGGTAATTTACCCGATTGATTTTAGTTTCTTAATAAAAAACGGAAATACCATGGTTATTATCATTATTTGTTATTTTCCGGTAAGACATTTAAATTTGTCGGTTATAATTTAAATATCAAATGTTCCATAACATCAACATTAATATTTTACTTTATGATTTCAGGTGAATGTCACGAGTCATACAACCTAATTTCAATTTAAATTCGACGAAAAAATCCGAGATACCATGGTCATTCTCACAATTTCGTTTTTCCGGTAACACCTTTAAAATTTTCCGGTTATTAATTATAATTAAAATAATCCACAATATCAATATTAATATTCAATTTTATTATTTCAGGTTATTGTCCCACTCATATTATCTAATTTCACGGATTGAGGATGACTTTATAAGATGTATTTTTTTATATTAATGTATATTTATTTTTTGAATAATCATGTATATTCATGTACATATTTAATTATCCCATTAATACAATTTATTTAGTTAGACTTTCCTTATTTGTTTAAATAACCGAATTTACATGAATATTGTAATTTAAGGGTAAAGTTAAAATACAAAGGACAACAAAAATGAGAATGGTGAGAAGGAATTCAGTCTATTGATCTTAGATTTGAATGATTGAGATTAATTTAATAAATAAAAATTGATGAAAAGGGCATGAAGGTAATACCCATCTTTGTTGACTTTCTCTCTCCACATGCAAGGCACATGTCAATTCCCCCATCATTTTAAAATGTCCATAACTTTTTCATACAACATTATTTTTTTAAAAAAAATTCACCATAATAATAAGCGTTTTTTTATCTTTAATATGAGTATCATATTGTTATATAAAAATAAAAAAAAATTAATGGGTTTTTTTAATTGTGTTTTTTTGTTGTTCATTGTGTCATTGTGTAATATGTTGTTTCCATTGTGTTTTACGTTTCAAGTCATTGTGTTATACGTATTCACAATTGTGTCTATGTTTTAGGTCATTGTGTTATACGTATTCACCATTGTGTCTTACGTATTAGGTCATTGTGTTATACGTATTCACCATTGTGTTTTACGTTTCAAGTTATTGTGAACATGTATTAAGCATTGAAAAGACACAATGGTGTGCGAAAAGACACAATGGAGAAAAAAGACACAATGACGAAAAAAGACACAATGATAAGCAAAAAAACACAATGGTGTGCGAAAAGACACAATGACGAAAAAAGACACAATGATAAGCGAAAAGACACAATGGTGTGCGAAAAGACACAATCACGAAAAAAGACACAATGATAAGCGGGTGTGCGACAAGACACAATGACGTGAATTTTGTTTTATATTTTATATAACAAAAATCATATTCATATTAAAGATAAAAAACGCTTGTTATTATGATGATATTTTAAAAAAAAAATATCATACAAAAAAGTTATAAACGTTCTAAAATGATGGGGTATTAACATGTGCATTGAATGTGGAGAGAGAAAATGTGTACAATTACCTCTATACCCTTTTTCTTTTGGTCCCCACTTGACACATGTCAATTATTTATGGCTTCTCACACTTCTCATTTTTGTTATCCTTTGTAGAATAACTTGACCCTGTAATTTAAATAATTTAATTATCCCAATCACACTTTAATTAACATTAATATTGAATATTGACTTTCTTATAAATAATGGTTCATAATAATAATAATGATTTGACTACAATATATTATTTTATATAGATATGAATTTTGACTATATTTTAAATCATAACATATATTACCGTATTTTTATAATTTACAAAACTATTTGATTTCTATTTATATTCTAATTTAAAAAATTTATCATCGTTATAAAATTGATCACCATATATAAGTATATGTAATGGATAGTTATAAAATTGATCACGCACTCAAATTTGACCTTACATATTTAAGGTCAATGTAGGTCAATGCTTTAAATATGGTAATTCTAAACAATTTTGGTATATGATTAACCATTAATTTATAATTAATGGTCCATATTAATAATGATGATTTGACTAAAATATATTATTTTATATACATTTAAATTTTGACTATTTTGTTACATTTATACAACTTAATCTAATTGTGTTTATAAAAGTTAATAACTTAAGGACCATATACAATATATACAACATACAATATTGTATATATAAAAAGCATCTTTGGTAATTGTATACAATATACAATATTGTATATATATAAATTACAAATTCAAATTAACTTTCCGGTAATTGTATGCATCTTTTGTATATGATTTAGACTTTATTTCATAATAATGATAATGAATAATGATTTGACTATAATTTTCAACATTTATATGAACTTTACAAAAATAAGTTATAGACTTTAATATTAACAAATCGAAATTCAAAATTATCTTACAATCTATTTCAATTTTAAATCCAATATTATAATCTCTACAACTACTACGAATTATTTCGCACTTTCGTTTTAAATATAACCCGGGTTCGAAATATATTGTTAGTTCAAATACTATCATTTGTAACAATATTGAAAAATATTGAAATATATCATTTATTTATAAGTACAACATTTGCATTTGATTAAATTTATATGTTGTTACATATATATTATGTTTTAAATATGTTCCATCGCGTGTAACACGGGCACTATCCTAAATCAATATTAGAATCTATGTTTCTTTTAAGAGATTTGAATCACTTGAATCTTGCTAATGTTAGAAAAGAAGGGCATATTTTGATTTGAAAATGAAGTTTGCGAGAAGGTAAAATGGTTGTTAGAGTGTGAGAACTATGAGCCAAATTTTGATGATCTTCTAAACTCTTTGAAATCTGAAGATTAAATTTAAGGTGACACTTATTCAATAACTTAGTTATGCATAAATTTGTTGTTTAAATTTATTATGTTGTTAACATGTTTTTCCATCCGTGTGTAACACGGGCTATACCCTAGTTAAACATCAATGTAGCCCAGCTGCAAAACATGTTCGAAAGTGATTTCATCAACTCAATGTTGCTTGAGGTTTCTTGCAGGCTCATTTGGTGTCTGGTGGTAACCTACATGATTATGTGTCAGTATTTCATCGACTATGCCTATTTTAGTTATGAACTATTTCTTCGCCTATTTTGATAAATTGTTGGCCAAAGGTACCTATTTTGATAATTTTACCTAAAATTTATGTCTTTATTTTTAGCTTAAATATGCTAAAATACTGAACCCACAAACAAGTTTAGCTACATGGTTAGGATTAGGTTAATTTGACAGCTTCGTAGGTTGACTTAGGGATGACAATGAAACCCGAACCCGATAGAAAAACCTGAAACGCGGCATAATTGGGACGGGTAATACCCGACCCATTAAGGTTTGGTACGAGTTTGGGATTAGCTTTGAAATTTTTAGCGGGTTTGGAACGGGTTTGTGATTTATAATATACCCGATTACCCGACCCAGTTACTCGATAACATAGACCCATTTATCCAATTATATACCCGATGTACCTGATATGACCTTATATACATATATATTATTTGTCGAAACTTGTTTATGACAATTATTTGAACCATTTTATCTTTATGGTAATCACTTTTTGTAATCAACTAATTATATTTTGTTAAAATCCGGTAGAAACACAACGGATATTTCATCAAAACCCGATATAAAACCCGAAACCCGACGGGTAATTACCCGATTAAAACCCGACGGGTATATGGTGAACTTTAATAATCGGATATGGGTTTGGGAATATCTAAACCCGATCCATTGTCATCCCTAGATTGACTCATTAATTTTTAAGGGTAATTGCATATTTTCTCTTCCCTAGTGCATATTTACACAGCAAAAGAATTCAATTGCATATTTCCCTTAATTATAAAAAGAGAGAACTCTTATTTTGGTCCTCGTGGTTTGTTGATTTTAACCAATTTGATCCAATCAACAAACCTTTAACAATTTGAGTCATTAAAGTTTCATATTGTAACAGTTTCAGTTCACTTGATTAACAAAGTTAAAGTTATTCGTTAAAACCCCGCATGTGAGGGGGTATTTTCGTCCAATCATAATTTCTTTAAATTCCTCGTGGAGCAGTAACCATTACTCATGGTCTAAGTTGACTTACAACGGGGGATGTAATTGCCAAATATCATGCTTAGACCACGTGTAATGGTTAATGCCCCATAAAGGGCATTTTCTCTCACGTCATCATTATTTATTTATGCAAAAATATATGTAATGGTTAATACCCTTCATGCCCATTCATTCATTACTTTTCATGCCACATTGACCTTTATTGTAGAAATGTCCATATAATGCCCAAGGGAATGGTGCAAAGGCTTTATTTTCCCCTATAACGCCCATATACCCTATTGTCCATATTCCAACGCCCCTCATGATTTGGCCTGCAGTAACAGCCAAATTTACGTTGTTATGCAAAATTTGTTTTTTGATATATAATGATTTTTAACAACATTTTGTTGAGTCTACCTGTGACAAGATTTCAGTAATCCTCAATTATCTGACGCTTCATATCTGACTTGAAAACCCCGTAAACCCCCCGACGCAGGCACCGAGGCTCGAACCAGGAGCTTCTCCTAAGAGAAGTAACCGGGCTGCCTCCAAATCAAAATGCAATTTAGTTGATTACTAATAATAGCTAATGAAGTATATGTAATGTAACACCAAATTTCAATGTTGACATGTTTAGGCATGACAAAACTTGCACACTCAGTTTTTTTTATTACTTTTGAATTATTCGATTAAGGATTTAGCATTCAGTTAAATTACTTTAATCTGAAAGTAATGAGTACACAATTCAAAAGGCTTATCTAGAAAATTAAAATATACAAAACCTTCGTAGCTAAATTAAGTCTTTAGAAAATCAATACCATATGGTCCACATGAGATACATAAGGGTAGAGGTGCACAAATCGGTTTTTTTAAAAAAACCGGTTCGGTTATTAACCGGACCGGTTTTTTTCGTCCTGGAAAAAAACCGGTTCGGTTAATAACCGGACCGGTTAATAACCGGTTTTTGTGCATGAAAACCATAACCGGTCAAACCGGTTACGACCGGTTTGTGAACCGGTTAGAACCGGTTAATAAACCGGTTTTTTTATTAACCGGTTTTTTAATAACCGGTCTAACCGGTTAACCGGTTTTTTTTTTTTTTTTTTTTTTTTTTAAATAACCATTATTTTTTCACAGTATAAACAAACCGGTAACTACAAGGCAAACCGGTAACTACAAGTATTAAATCGTTATCGCATATTCGTAACTCAAAAATACATAACTTTCATTTATAGCTTTTACATTAAAAATACAAACATTAAATCGTTATCGCATATTCGTAACTCAAAAATACAAACATTAAAGAATGCTTAGACACGATTACATTAACAACTTGCTGTTTCTTACTCATTATTTTCATCGCTACCCGATCCCGAGCTATTCCTTAGGTAATCGTCGTACGCGGCTTCTTCATCGGTCATTGGTTGAGTGTGTCCTTGATTGACCTCGTCTTCATACAAGCCCGCCTCATAGTCCATTTCCCCCTCGAGTGAGCGTTGATGTTGTGCCCTATCTAAAGCGTCCAAGTAATCCTTGTAGCAAATAGACATCTCTACAGCTGGTGGAGTGAGTCGAGTCCTCCTAATCGATATAACCCTGCCAGAAACAGAAAAAGCAGACTCCGAAGCTACCGTGGAAGCTTGGACCGTTAGTAAATCTTTGGCCATGGCGGCGAGGATCGGAAACTCATCCTCCTTACCTCTCCACCAAGCCAGCAAATCAAGACTTCTAAATTCATCTGGAGTCATGTGTTTCACAAAGTTGGTACCACCATACCTTCCAAGTTCACTGCTTGGGGTGTTTACCTTTTGACGTTTACCGGCGTCTTCCCAAATCATGTAGTACATCCCCATTTCAAGGTCGGTTTGGGATTGGGATTGGGCAACAGCTCTTAACGAGTCATGAATTTGGGAAGACGACCCGTATTTTGTAAGGTAAACATCATACATGTTAGACAAGGTGGTGTTGAAAGCATTCTTTAAAGTTTGGTTATAATAGGGGTTTTGATCGTCGTTTAACTCTAGCTCATCACAAATTTTTTCTATTAAAGCTTCAACACCACCAACATTTATGCAAGGGTTTAACGCAGCAGCACATGTCAAAACAGCGGGTAGTTGTTGAAAATATTTTCTAAATTTTTCTTTCATTTTTACACCCATATCAAAATAAGGTGCACCCCTACAATGAAGTTCACTCAACTTTGTGCACATGACAGCAATTTTTGGTAAAGCAATGGGGCTTGTTGGATAGTAAACCCCGGATAAACTAGTTGTGCAAGATTTAAAAATTTGAAGGACCTCCGTAACGATCTCAATCAATAACCAGTTTCTAGGATCGTACGGTGCACATTTACCCCTACTTGACATTATTTGATGAAACGCAATTAGTGATTCTTTTTGTTGGATGGCTTTCTCAAACATATCACAAGTCGAGTTCCATCTTGTTGGACAATCCCAATTGGGCCCCAACCATTGACAATTAGCTTCATCACAAAATTTTTTGTATCTTGAAAATGTTTTATTGTTGCTAAAAACATCTCGTAACATTCTTTTAAAATTGTTTCTTTGCGTTTCGATCACGTTTAACCCATCTTGCACGGCCAAGTTGATAATATGTGCAATGCATCGGCTATGAAAAAACGCTCCATCACAAATAGGTTTATACTTTAATTTTAAATGGCCAACCGCGGCCGTATTGTTGGACGCGTTATCAAACGAAATTGAAAAGATTTTATCTTCAATCTTGTATTGTCGAATGACTTTATCCAAGAGTTTAAAAATATTTCTACCCGTGTGCGGGTAATCAAACAATTGAAACGCAACGGTTCGTTTCATCATTTGCCACGACCCGGGGTCAACCCAATGAGCCGTCACACAAATGTATGAGTCGGGCGAACCATTAGGTACCGACCACACATCCGTTGTTAAGTTTACACCAGTTTGTAAGTTTGAAAAGTATGAAATTAGTTCGGATTTAGCGTTTTTCCAAGCTTTAAGACAATCTCTTCTAAGGGTCGAACGACTTACGTGTTGGTAGCGTGGTTGAACATACTTTTGCATCATCTCCGTGAATTGAGGGTTGTCGAAGTGGTTGAAAGGAAGTGTATTTTGAATCACAAAGTTTGAAAACTTTTGACGTACCGCTTCAAGGTCGTACGTAAACACCGTTCCTTGATTCGTCATCTCCGGCTGCGAACTACTTCCCGATTCGTCCTTCAAGGCCTTGCAAAAGGGCCTTTGTACATGCGCTCTTAAAGTGGAGTTTGCATCTTTGCCATAAAACTTCAAACAATGTTTGCATCGAGCTTTTTGGGTACCGTTAGACATTTCGCATAGGTCGAAATGTTGCCAAACATCTTGGTTTCGTTTCGTGGGGATGACCCGAACGACCGTTTCTCCCGTGTTCGAGGCACCCATGTTGACGGATGAAGCAGCACTTTGGGAGGCCATGATAATCGACTACGAAATAAGAGCGTATGGAGTGGTAATGTGGTATAATTGAGCGTGAGATAACAAAATAATCGCGTATGTAATAAACGTTTAGAGCGTTTGGAGTTGTATAATCGAGTGTGATCTAACCAATACCCAACCTAAGCTATATATAGATGTTTGTGGGGGTAAAATGGGGAAAAAAAAAAACGGTCAAAAATTATAAAAAACGGCTATATGGCCGTTAATCAACGGGAAAAAACCGGTTTTTAACCGGTTAACCGGTTTTTTTATAACGGTCAAAAACCGGTTTATAAAAAAACCGGTTAACCGGTTTTTTAAAAAACCGGTTATTAAAAAAACCGGTTTTTTAATAACCGGTTATTAAAAAAAACCGGTTTTTTTTATAACCGGTTATAAAACCGGTTTTGGCTCCAAATTGTGTAACCGATATATAAACCGCCGGTTTGTAAACCGGTCAAACCGGTTTACAAAAAACCGGTTTTCTTAAAAACCGGTTTCCGGTTTAAACCGGCAAACCGGTTCGAGGACCGGTTTTTTTGACCACCTCTACATAAGGGCTGTCAAATCTCAAATACCGTTAACATTTTTAGATGTGAACAAAAGAAAAATCCACAACTATTTTGATTCGGTAAGAACATTCTGATGACTGGTCTCTTAAAAGGTTACATTCTTACTGGCCTTTTACAATGACATGATTTGATGTCTATTGTCTAACATGTTCTCACCATCCAATCTGTAATAACAAGATTGTTGTTAATCGTTTTCAATTATATCAATTTTATCGGGTTTTCAAATCACCATGTTGGCTCGGGTTTACTGTCATAACTATTTTTATGATTCTATTTTCCTGAGCGTGAAAAAAAAAAATCATTAAATAGATATTTAATGGGCGTTTGAGATTGCTTATTTAGTCTCCTTAAGAAGTTCATAATCCTTAATAAGTTCTGATATTGTGAGCAATAGATTAATAAGTCAGGATTTTACAATAAATAAGGAATCCCAAACACCAACTTGTGATTTTAATTGATCCAGATTTAAATCCGAACACTCCTAATCCCAACCAGGGTCAAACTACTTCTAGGAGGGCACATGTGCATGATGACAAAGCCATAACCACTACCATGTGCAAAGAGAAAGAAAATATGATAGCGGAATCCGCCAGTCACGCAATGGAATGAATTATAAATTAATAATCCATAAATAATAACAATCAATGTGCGATTACATGCGTCTATCCAACTCAATCACACCCATTACTCAACTTTGTCTTCTTTTTTTTTTGGTCAAACTATAATCAACAACTTCAAACCAACTGAAAAAAAATATCAAAAAAGAAACCGATAATATTGTGTACCCATTTTGAGCAGTAGAATCTATCATATCACCAAATTGAATTCTGCATCAGACACGGACAAGTAACGAGTCCCATATGGCGGCAATCGTGACGACAGCTGGGACCACAAGCTGGCTTCTGAGAACAACAGTGAGACTTGAAGAGTGACTCTTTGCAGGTGCGGCTCGTGGAGGTGGTGATAGAGGAGCGAGGTGCACGTGCAGCTTCATGCCACCATAGCATGACCCTTTGCTACTAATGAAGTAGCGGTCGTGGGTCACATTGAGTTCCACTACATCTCTTCCAGCCCCTGTTGTGTAATTGTGAACCGGATGCTCGGCGTTGCACGTTTCATAGTTGGTCTTGTTGACTTCAATCACATCGTTCTGGTTTCTGTCGTACACGAAAACTGCAAGAACCAAAATTAACAATAATAACTAAGATCCAAAATATATCTAATGTCACAACTCACATGTTATACAATGCATAATATTCACAAGTATTGGTGCTAATATTTATAAACATATATAACATTTTATTATGTAATCCAATTCTCAGATCAACTTCTTGCAATCTAAAATCATATCCACACTATTCATTGCGCATTAATAGCGTGAGCAATAACCACATCGTTAACCTAGTAGAGCCGAAAACCAACAAAACCAAACCAAAATTAACCGAATTTACTGAAATCAGTTATTGGTTATTTTTGTAGAGCCCAAATTCGATTTTGTTTATTAACCGAACCAAAAACCGAATAAACTAAACTGGTTAACCGAAAACTGATTGATTATTTTGGTTGCAGCTAATAACCGAACTGTGCACACTCCTACTGATCACATTTGTAGGTAAATAACAGTAAGACAGTGAAAGATCCAGGACTCGTAATTAGAAATTGCAAAACCTAATTAAACAATATATCAACAACATCTGGGTAGAAAGAAAGAAAGAAAGATCTAGTGCAATTAGGTTCAAAATGACCGATCTACGTGTACAAAGACAGTAATTAGAAAAACAAAACATTAGATCTAAGAGAAATAAATATAAAATACTTACAGAGCCAGTCACCGAAGTTGAAGGTTTGGTTACCAGCCCAAAGAGTGTAGTTAACGTTGGTAGTCCACCCCATGCTTCCGCCGACGATTAATCGTCTGGCGGAGACTTCCGGCAACATGATGACTAATGTAGCAAAGAATGCGATAGCCACCGCCGTGGTAGTGCTCCGTCCCATTTCGAGGTTTTTCTAGAAACGTCGGGTAATGTAAATGCAAATTGTAATGTATTTCTGTCTCTTGGGTTTGGTTTTATAACACGAAAACAAATAAATAATTTCTGATTAGTCGGTACGCGTTTTTATTGTTATTTATTTTGTTTATGTTTTTATATCGATTTCCTTCATGTCACTATCTATTTAAATCGGCTTCTATCGTGTCCCTACAAATATGTGTTTGTTATTCATGGTTTTTTTTGGAACGTGTTACTTGTATCCTTTAAATATTGTAAACCCTAACCACTAATAAGATATTTATTTGTCTTGATGGTAAGCTACAACATCGAGGTTTAAAGAGGCTTACATCTTGATTAGTTTCTAGCTCAAATGTTTCATAGCGATGTTAGGATAAAATATTTTTTGTTTTGTGGCGTCAAAATGCATAATGATGTGAAAGGTTACCATCTTTAATATATTGACATTGTGAGATACACCTAAGATGTTACATTTTGCTCTAGACTAATAAAAAGTAGTTCAACTGTATGGGGAAAAAAGGTAGCTTTTTTTACCTTTGAAGCAGATTTGTCAAGATCTTGATCTTATTTAAGATATTATTCTTACACAAGATGGCCCCGAGATGAGAAGCAAATTGCCTTAGGTTGTACGTCTGTGTTGTGTGTAGTATTAAAAATTGTTCTGACAAAATCATTAACTTTTTTAAGTTTAAACTGAATCCATCACAATCGAAGTTTTATATAATTTACTATAAAACGATTACAATAAAGTGGCAGGCAAACGGGCAACAAGCTGCGCCGCAACCCCCTTTTGAACAGCAAAGCCAATCCTGCTAAAAACGAAGCTTTGGGACCTAGAAGCTGAAGAGGTTCCGTGTACGACGCGCTGAACCCTACTCAAAAATTTCACAGCCTCTGGAGCCAGAAAACCAAATGTATCAAAGGCAAATGGTAGAAAGACATGTTGATTATCTAAACAAGCTTTCTCGTGTTTAACAACTTTGCCCGATTCAGCTTTCAACGCAGCCTGACCCACAACAAACCCACGGTCCCTGAGCCCAACAAGAGGAGACACTCCTGTAAGATTCACACAGGCGTGTTTGTTACTAGTTTAAACTTGATAAAATAATAAGGTACAACTGATAGGAGATTCAGATTACTAAAATATATTACTAGTAATTTAGATTCTGAGGCATCGAATTTTTTATAGACACTTGATGAACTACTTTTAATTGAACTTGGTCATTTAACCTAGTTGCTTATTTACTTCTTTTATCATATCAATATTAACACATTTTTAGCTTTTTCATTAACTATTTGACTATTTCAACGCAAGTAAATATTTGGACGGGTGAGTCTTAATGTCTTATCATATGCACTGCATGATCATAATTAGGGCCGTTATTTTTATCCAAAACCCGAAACCCAACCCGAAAAATTCTTGCCTGAATCCGAACTAACCCGATCCAAAGAACCCGAATCCGAACCCGATCTGAAGTAATTCGGGTTGGTTCTCGGGTTTGATTGATAAGTTTTGGGTCAACCCGAATAAACTTTTAGTTTTGAAATTAAATATATTTTTAGGTATAATAGGTTAAGCCTTAGCCACTAAAGTTATCAGAATATGGCTCTAATCGACTCTTGTCATTCAAACTATTATGGATCGATTGCTTATTATTAATTATGTTTTCTGTTTATTACTAATAGCAACCGTAATCGAACAACCAAATCACACTGATTGAATACAATTATAGTTCGAGTTAGTTTTACTCTTCTTTTAAATTGTTTTATCAAGTTATGTTGGTTTATTATTTGATTATTTACGTTATAAGCAAAGATGAATATGTTGTTTTAATTATAGGATACTCGAAACCCGATTAACCTAACCCGAACCCAAAAACCCGTGAGATATATGGGTTGGGTTTTAGGCCACTATTTAAAACTTTGAAACCCGAAGAGCCCGATCCAAAAAAAACCCGAAAACGAACCCGAAGAACACCCCTAATCATAACACACATATGTGAATCAACATATGTTCAATAAAAAAAATTATAATTTCTTAAGGTATCGAGATCTTGAGAACCATGCTTTCAAATGCTAATCTATCAAAAATAAGATACCTGGCACTTTGACGGTATGAACCGACTCCTATAGTCTAGATTGAGATTTCATGCATTTATGGATTACATGGAGAACTGACACATTTTTATTAAATTAAAATTTCAAACTAATAAGATTTTAACATCAAAATTACGCTCTTAACAAGTATTCTTTCAAAATACAATCAGTTATACTAGGATGACATGAAAATTTGAACTAACTTCTATGGTCAATATCAATATCTAGCGTCTTACACAATACACAAGATCATAATTCATATGCACCCATGGGTATTTTTCTTTTGATATGCGTATGTCGCATTGGCGTTGCTCATGTTTCAGAGCACACACGTCCCCATAAGAAAACCTTAATGTAAACCTTCTTACCACCCCGTCAAAATGGTGATAGGATACCATCCATGGATTACATGAAAGATTGACACGGTTTAAGATCTTAAAAATAGACACCGTTTAAAAATTACATGATATGACAAAAGGTACTGATCTGGCGTTTGAGGTGGCTTCAAAGCTGGCAAAGCTGCATTTTTTAAGAAATTAATCAAAAAATAGGTTTAATAGATTATTATAAAACCCTATAATTGTTTCAATCTTGTACATATGTGATAAAATGATTTGCCACATCATAATATTAATAATATTAATACAAATTGTTACTACAACTTTGTGCCATTACATTTGTTTATCATAACAGATTCTTTATTTTCTTCATAGTCTATTTTTAGAAAGTATATGTGTTTTCACCTCAGTCAAATTCACTAATATTGAGATGAAAACACAGATTCACACTCAGTTCATAAAACACATTACATTTTACATGGAAATGAATTCAATCAAGCCTTCTCAGCAAGTACTCAACCTGCACTTCTTTTGTCAATGGCATAATCCACTCCCCATATATATCAGCAACCAAACTTGGTTTTATTTTATAAACCGGCTCGGTAACGTCTTCCCCAGACCCCACTGTCACTACTTGCCCGAAAGTCTTGGTTTTTGCTTCCACTCTCTTCTTTACCGTCTCTTCCACGGCCGGGTAGGTCAACAGGCTCATCAGTTTTTCCCTATCCTGCATGTAAAATTACCATTATACCCTTCATAATACCTGACGGGGTTTTCATTATTTTATATAAAACACGCATAGAACCTCTTACATTTGCTTTGATGGCAGCTTCATAATCAGCTGGTGAAGCCCGGAATTTGGATTCGGCAACAAATTTACCATAGTGAATTCTTCTAGACAGTGCCTGCAAATAGCATAAAGTGAATTTCCATTTTACAAGATTGGTGCATTATTATAAATGTGTACCTGCAAGCATGTGTAGTCACACGTTGCGGCTAATCCACAATTACCATCATTTCCTTCCTTGACTAGCCGCGGGAGAAGATCTTTAAAGTATATATCCCATATATTGCTGTTAATATTAATATCACTAGCACAAGGATGCAGCACCTATACGCATAGCATTAATGAAAAAGAAACTAACCGAGTTGTAAACTAATATAACTATATAAAACCAATTGGGTAACCATCATTACTTGTGGGTACGGCGAATGCGGCAATACAGGATTGGATAATTCATTTGGGAAAAACAGATGCTCGTCGGGGCTCTTGTATCTTCCAACCTGTTTAACAAAACAAGTGTTATGTTTGTGCTGACATCAACATTTTTTTATAGTAACTATCAAATTGTGGTATAAAATATAAAGTACTTGAGCATGGATCTTTTCGGTTTCTTTGATCATGAATTCGACTAAAGAAACCTGGAAACCATCTACCAAGGAAGCATTGGGATCATATGTGTCGTGGTTGTAACAATATTGAGCTCTTTCCAAAAGGCTAAAAATAATGGTATCTTCTTGTTTAATTAGAGAACTTCTTATAGCATCAAGAGTATAGATCTCATTCTTGTCCACCTTGTTATCGTTTGTTGATCTACAAAGACCAATCTAATTAGTGTGCCTAGAACAGGCTAACCAATGTTCTAGCTAGAGGAGGCAATTATGACCCGTTATTCAAACAATTGGCGAATTTGGGTAAAACTAAATTGCATATTGGTTCATTTGGATCACCTTAAATTAGTCAAAGAGTGACTATCATAAAACTTCTTTAACTTGAAAAAAAAGATCAAAATGGGTTAGCACCACCCACGACCATTGTTTGTCTTTGCCAACTTGTCTCCGTCTTCGACACCGGCATTTTGCTTAAAACCCGTTTTGACTCCAACCAAATTGATACCAAACGACTCATTTTAACCAATTCCATTGTGGGCAGACTTGTTTTGACCCCAACCAAATTGATACTTTTCAAATCGGCCTAGATTGACCCGAATTCATTTTGCTTAGAATCCGAACCAGCCCGACATGCCGACTTTGCCAGGTCTAGCAGTATCACATACCATATTTGAACAAACTTTACAGAAAAACAAAATCAATCTCGCATGTTTGACTTTTTAATGTCAAATGAGTATGTTGAATTAAAGGATTATTCTGTATGTCAAGTTTGGCAGTTTTGAATCCCCAAAATCAAATCAAATCAAAGGATGGCATGTGGCATACTTAGATCGTAATATTATCAACAGTTGATGAATCATACACATGATGAATCTTGCATTGAAATAAAAAAGAAAACAAAAATGAGAGAAAGAAAGGTACCCAAATGAAGTGTGGGTGTTAGTCAACCCTAGATTGGGCGTTTCCAGCTTCCAGTTCTTCCACATTTGATGCGGTTATAGTCTACAAGAAAGATTTTTAGAGTAGCCACGAATCAATATTGGATGACTGGCATATCTAAACCCCTATAAATTAATGATTGATTCTCTTATTTACAAAAGTTTGATGTTTTTCCTTATTTAATAGACATGTTTTGTTTTCTTTTATTTTTAAGTTAATAAGCTACTAATGGAATTGTAAGAAAAATACTTGGTGCTTCATGAAACTTAGGTTCGATTCATGTTACCAGCATTTAGTTTTGGAGATATCAGGGTGATGATGGGAGACTAGGTGTGTAGTTAGTTGCAGTGTTGCAAAAATCCCGACTAGGCATCGATTAATCACGAGTCCCCATTTCACTGATTAATTTTTGGCACGATCAAATCCGGCCATAATCGGCTGTTTTTTGTGACATTCCGACCAAAATCAATTGTTTCCGACGAGATTCCGACCAAATCTGTGGTTTCCGGCGTGTTTCCAACGAAAATCAGCGATTTCCAGTGAGATTCCAGCCACTTTTTGGCCAAAATATGTTTGTGTATGTATAAAACTGAAAATTACATATAAAAAATGTGTGCGTGTATATATAAAACTAAAAAAATATACATTAAAGTCCGATTCGATTAATCCTAATTAATCACTAGTCTCCACCCCACCGCCCGACTAGCGATTTTTATAACACTGATTAGTTGCACCATAATGATAATGAGAGACTAGATGAGTAGTTTGTTGTGTATATTCTTTTAGATGATACCTTAACACCTCAACAGATCATTTAAAACGTTGAACTGTGAATTGAGTTTATCTAGGAAGAGGATTAGGATTATTATCATTCTGAGCATATTAGGTCAACGACTATCAGGATGACAAATTTTACAGGCCTTTTGAAGAAGACTGTCAGGCTGTTCTCTATGGTGAGGGGCTTCGAAGCCTCTCCCCAGTGCCACGTCAGCGCCACATGGGCACTGAGGGGCCTTCAAAGGCCCGCCTCAAAGATGCCCCTCTATGGTGAGGGGGCTTCGAAGCCTTTAATTTTTTTATATATTTTTTAATTTAATAAACCCACTTGTGTTGTGTTGAAAGTTTTTAGTTTTTAACCGGCTGGGTCGTGGAACCATCGATTATTTATTGCCCTTCATATTTGTAGTGTAAATAAACCATTTTATCCTAAAGTAACTTACCCACCCGCCACTTCTCACCTTCACTTTCTCATCCAATCCAATGGAATCATCAACTCACTCTTTGCCTCCTACGGCGGCTCTTTCTCCTTCCACTTCTTATCTTCCTCCTACTCCTCCGCTTCTCTCAGATTATCATCCAATCAGGTTCCTTCCTTACTTGCTTTTCTTCTTTTTTATGTTTATTATTATTACATTTCTTCCTTCCACACATTAATATTATTATTCGATCGATTGAAGAGTCGATTGAAGAGTCGATCGAAGGTTCGTGTGTCCGTTGAAGGGGAGGGGGCCCACACAGCGACCAGCCTTATTGGTGAAAGGAGATGAGGCCTTTTGAAGAAGACTGTTATTGGTGAAAGGAGATGAAGGGGTGAAGAATTGTTAGTGATAGTGTCACTGAGCTATCAGGATTAAGGGTTTACTTGTATACCAAATTGAGAATTCTTAATAAACATTTATGTAACTTGGAAGTGGAGTATGCACTTGTTCAATGTTATTTTGCCATTGGTACTCACACAACACGTACTAATAAAGTTTTAAAGATTAAGACGAGCCCAAAACGCCGCGAACACCACCCCCGACGCATTTTGAAGGCTCTCGTTGGATATATAACGGTGTGGTGGGATGACTTAGCCAATCAAGTTTTTTTCCTTCATATTTATATTTTTATTTATGTTATAAAGTTAATAATTGTTTAATAATTGAAATAGTGTTATGGGAATTTTATCACCACGTCTTTTTTTGCAAAACTAGTCGTTGATTTAGACGTCACGTGTCACACAACCCCCCTACGTGCTTAGTTTTCATTGCACGTGATCTAAGGAACCTTTATGGCCTCGATACCATGTGGAGTCCAATGGGATGAAAGTTGCCGACCATGTGTAGTGGATGGAGCCAGGGCCGGCCATAAGGTGTGGCCAGGTAGTCGACGGCCGCAGGACCGACACTCCACTAGGCCCGATTTTTTTTTAAATTATATGTATTTTTATTAAAACAATATGTATATTTAGTGTTTAAACTTAATTACATAACCACTAGTTTGTTCTAGTGGCAAATGGGTATTACTCCTAACTAGGGGTGGCAAATGTGACCCATTGGGTTAAATGAGTTGTATTACAATGTATATAATATGTCACAATGGGTCAAGCTAAAAAAAATAAAATGATTGAAACGGGTTGAAATTTCTCAAGTTTTTTTTTCTTTTCTTCTTTTAAGAACGAGAAAAACAGAGGAAACTTTTTAGTACTTTTACTTTTTTACCTTTTGATTTATATTTCGAGTTATGATTTTTTGTAAGGCCTCGTTGCCGGTGCCCTACTTTGGACGTTGGATTTACTCATAAACACTGTCACACCCCAACCTACAGCGGAACATGCCGGGGCGCGACATTGATTGTATACACTAAGTAAAATACACGTGTCAATATCTAAATTATTCATTCATATATCAAGATTTAAAAGCACAAACATTGTCTCAAAAGAAATACCGTTACATTTAAATATCCAAAACATAAATAACTTAAAATAAAAGTGTTCTTCGTTCATCATGCAACCTATGGTCTCATCTAACTTCCATTACTTGATTCATCCGATAAAGCTACCTGCGTCATGCGTGAAAATATATATCTTTGTCAACATAAAGTTGAGCAAGTAAACCACATTCTTTGAGTATATATAATAATAAAATGACAATTCCATGCGATAATTCCAAATCACTACAATTAGTATAACAATAAATAAAAGTTATCTTTTCAACCAAATCACATAGATAATGGTTTACTTCGACAGCGTATGATCATACTAATGAGGATGAGATACCAACCAACATAAAAATAAACACATAGTCATATTCGCACATAACAACTAATCGAGCAATTTCAATTATGTATATAACGGAATTGTAGTGAAAACAATAAATTGATTTTGAACGCATAACGCCCCCAAAATTGTAAAGCGGTAAAAGGAGGATGTGAATTTACTTACCTTTAAACGAGGACGAGATAATAAAAGAAAAAGGCTAGAATGGAAAACGATCAAGCTTCCCGAGATTTGCCGACAATTATTCCTAGTTGTTAAGGATAAAGTGAGTTAAATATAAATGACAATATAATAAGACGGATCTTGGGTCTCGATGAGATATTAATATGTAACAAGTCTTATTATCATAACTATACGGTTGTTGTGATTTATTAATGTTATTATTATTACTATTATTATTGTTAGTATTTAATTACCATTATTATTAATTGTTTTTGATAAATAAAATAATTATTACTTGTTGATGATTAAATAAAATATTATGCAATATATATAAACTAACGTGGAGGTTCAAAAGAAAGCTTATTATGAACAATCTAAAATATTTCGGTTTATTAAAGCAACTTTTATTTAATATAGCAATGTAAGAATGTGATTATAAATATTTAAAATAAATAAATAAATAAAACTATAAAACTGGGTTTTGGGAGGCTTAGAGGTTTGGTTTCGACAAAAATCAACATTTATCACTTGATATTTATGAGTAATATTAAATATACTAATGAAAAAATAATTAAAAATAAAATATGCAAAACCGCGTCCAGGGGGGTTCGAACCCGCGCCTGGCCGGTTCTAAGTGTCTTAGACAAACGCGCACCAGCCGTTGGGCTGATGCCTTAACTTGTTGAAAGAAACAGGTTCGTAATTCATAAACAAGCAGTCCCAAGAATACCCCCAAATCAAACGAACCCTAGAATCTTGGTTTGCTTAATTCGTTCAAAGTTGATTCAAATTGAGTTAGGGGTTTCGTTTATAGATTAAAAACAAATATTAAGGGATGTTTTATTACCGTATATGATGATGGATTAAGGGATAACAATTAACTAGGGCTTGCGGCTCAAAGTTGATCTCAAATCTGGTATTAACGAACTGGTGTGTTGTAATTATGTTAGGGTTTTGATTAGCGATGGTTTGAGGAACGTGTGTATACGATTAATTGAGATATGGTGACGTTTATATAGTGTTTTAGGGACAGACCAGCCGCAGTTCGGTTTTTTGGTAAGTTATCTGTCAATTGGTAATAAGTTTCTACAATTAAACTGTCGGTTAACGCGTTTTTTGGTCCACAATTGATTTGGCAAGATCGATTTCGTTGATTAATCCATAAATTAAGGCCCAAGCAAAAGGGGGGGGGGGGGGGTCTTTGTCGGTGACGGTGGGGGAGGAAGAAGAAGGGAAAAAAAGAAATTTGAATATTATTTTGAAATTTAGTCCCTGGGGTTTATGGATGGAAACGAGAATGGATTAAAGTTGGTTAAGGGGTTGATTTGTACAAATCTTATAACTATAACCGAATATATAAATAAATAAAATACTAAACAGTAACGATCTTTATGGATAAAATACCCGAACCCGAACCCGGGCCGGGTAATGATTACAAAACCGAAAGGAAACGAAAAACCCGAAATGTTACAGCATTCACTACTTTAGGAAATTTCGTCCCTAAATTAGGAATTAAGCCGTAACGAAGAGGTGCGGATACTTGGACTCCATTTGGTCTTTACGTTCCCAAGTGAACCCAGGACCACGTTTAGATTCCCAACGAACTTTGACAAGCGGAATACGACTACGCTTGGTCTCTTTGTCCATATGGTCCATGATTTCAACGGGTTTCTAGATAGCACGCATAGATTCATCAACTTGAAATTCATTGAGGGTTATGTGGAGATTCCCCTCGGCTAATCACTTCTTGAGATTGGAAACATGAAAGGTTGGATGCACATTGGAGAGCTCATCAGGTAGGTTGAAACGATACGAAATATTACTAACTCTTTCAGCTACCTCGAACGGACCAACATAACGAGAAGGCAGCGTATTTCTCTTACCAAGATGAGCTACTCCCTTCCGAGGGAATACTTTAAGGAGAAAAATGTTCAACAACATTGAACTCGAGGGGTTCACGATGCTTATTGGCGTAGCTCTTTTAACGGCTACGGGCGGCAAAAGAGTTTTGAAGAATAAAAGCAATTCGATTGGGAGGTTTCTTGGACAAGCTCGGATTACCTATCGGTTCGCGGATGATAAGCGGCGTCAATGAATTCCAAAGACGAGTGATAAATCGATTATCTCGATCGGAGATAATGGTCAAAGGCGTCCTATGATGGCAAATGTTGTCCTTGGCTACTATACTGGTAGGGCATTCCTCGCAATAAGGAATTGAGGAGAACCGACTTGGTCAATCGATAAACAATAACTCAAACGGTGTTATTGCGCCTTTAAGTATTTGGGGAGTTTCGTAACGAATTTTATGGCTCGCTAATTTCCCAGCGGAAATTGGGGGTTGATCGGGTAAGCCAAACAGCTCTTGGTGCTCGAATCTATCTTAGAATAAGTGAGGCACCTGGAGGGATACACTTTGATATTTTTCTTCATTCCCGGCCACCAAAACATGGAAACGGAGGTCGGCATACGTTTTAACTGCATCGGGTGAATAGATATCGTGACTTATGAGCATCATCAAGGATGAATACACGAAGATCGTCACGATTGGGAAACAATAGACGATTCAAATTATAGAGTGAGAGGTTGCGTTTGGTTTCAAGTTGGAGTTCGACGCAACACGACATTTCGTCGTATAAGGTATCTTCGGTGACGGAGACGTGTCGTGCGTCGAAGGTGCGGTATTGAAGGTCAAATTGGACGCCAACGTAATTTGAGCATGAATGGAATTAATGTGGCTCTTACGACTAGTCTCGAAATTAAAGAATATTATTTCAATACCATAAAGGAAATTTTTACTTATGATTTAAAATAATATTATGATTTAGAATAATATAGAACTTGGGTTAGTTGAAAGATAAAACTAATCATTTTACATAAAGAAAACTTACAAATCTAAATTTTATCATAACCCGGAACTTAAATTAATAGAATAACTCTACTAATGACAATCCGATAAGAACATTTATATATAGGATGTACCAGCGGCGTATCCACCATGTTCTTATCATCTCAACATTGTACCGTTATCCAAAACTAATCGGGTCTAGGATTATGACACACGATTGTACGTATCATGATTTCCATGCGAGGACTTGGGTAATTATGTATGCATCCATAATTACTTAGGTCGTCGGATGGTCCGCATAATTCGTTCCATAGTGTGGGTTACAAAAGCCTTTAAAAACATTAATTTGTGAGGGAGCACAAGTTTTAAAAATGTATGACTATAAATTAGGAAAAAGTTCATAAATTTCTAGGACATTATTTAAACGTAAGTCCTTAAAGTTGTAAAGAAATAATTTATTAATAGTTGAGGTTAATAAAATGATTTGGGATGGTTGAGGAGGGTAAAAATGAGGCACATATATGTTTTAATAACCAATATATTTAATTAATGTGAACTTTATTCGTAAAATACGTGAAATGTTATTAGTTTATACTGAAATATTTTGATGCCATAAAATTGCGTTATAAATTTATAATTGAGAAAAGACTAAAAATAACTAAGATCGACTAAAGAACACAATACAAGTCTTCGGGTCTCTTGATGGGTTAATGTGACAAGAAGTACCATGAGAAATTTAGTTCACAAAGGTCAGAGTAGATTATCTTGGAGTAGCTCAAATAGGTTGAGTTCGTAATTTGTGGTTGCGTAATTTGGGTTTTCAATATGGTATAAATGGGTAACTTGAGCTTGTGGGTATGGAATTGGTGAGGTAATAAGGACCTTGATTGACTAAGGAGACTTGAAGGATGTGGGGATGATAGGTTTGACTTGATGAATAAGGGCAAGTTGATGGCACATATTCTGGGGATGATTTGGGTCTCCATGATGGTATCAAGTGCGGTTATTAAGAACACCAGGTTGACTATGAGCGGTAGGCTGTTTGTGGGATGGTCTATACACTAGGTAGGGTACGACAAAAGTTAGCAAGGTGGCCATAGTGATGTGTATAGCTGGCACAAGGATTTAGCATAGCGACAACGGTTACAGGTGAAGCACAACGGGTGAGGACCAGTGCATGGTTTCCTTCTTGTGGCGTCGCAGCTTTGGAGATTGACCTTACGCTTGTTGTTGGTATTTGAAAACAGATTTTAGGTTCGGTTTAAGCGTCAGCGAATGAGTCGGTTTTGGTATTGTCAGGAACAAGTGATGAAACAACACAATTAGAGTTGAGGCTTTAAACTTGAGTCACGTATAACAGTTTCAAACTCTTTGGTGATCATAGTAGTCATAAGGCAGTCGTGAGAATTCAACAAACGACGATGAAACGATGGTTTCCTATGAGAACATAGAATGAAAAGGGATGATGGTAGATACAAGAGGAGCATGACGGTGAATTTTGACGTACGCCTTTCCTCGTTTAGGATGTTATGTTTGGGTTGAGGTGGATTGTCGAGGAATAGTACAACTTGACGATTTTACTTGCGTTTTGCCAGTGTGATTGGTGATGAGGATAAGCAGGGGAAAGTGAGTTAAAATTTTTAAAATTTTTGATGTGGTCTAAAATATACATATTATAATATAATTATATCATAAACTTTTAAGTTGCTTTAGGGTTATTTTTGTTAAATTATATGCGTTCGTGATTCATATTTAAAGTTTGGGTTTCAAGTGACAACGAGCTAATACGAATTGCATTTACTAAACTTTAGATAGACGGATAGAAAAATTCTAAAATGCTGTTTATTTTGATAGACAGTTCATCAAAAACCAATTATATATTGGTTAATAATTTTGAATTATTTACATAAAAAGAAAAGAAAAAAATAACAAATGTGAAATTCTTGTACGTCAATTTTGAAAGACTCCTTTATCTCATGTTCATTTAATTTATTTTGATTATAAATTCAAATGCAGTTAACACCCACGAGTGGACCGACTTTGACTTGATTGGGATCTAAATGAATAAATGGATTAGACCAGCCCAAGTGGAAGGAATTATGTGTCGGTGAGATTAATTGGGAAGCAAGAAAATAAGAGGCGGCAATTTGGAGTCTTAATTTAGAAGAAGATCGCTATTATATATATAGATATGGTGCCGTGAAGAAAAACCCTACGGCTGGAACAGAGGGTTTGGACGGCAACATAATTACAATTATTCTTTGAGTTCCAACTGGAGAAGATTGCTAGAAGATTTAAAGGCTACTTACTCTACATCAACGATAGTAATTTTGGAGCAGAAAAATAGCACTTTTTGGTTTGTCTATTATTAAACTTTACTTATTAATCATTGTTTTCGACATGAATTTGGCTACTATATATTTTGATTTGGCTTATGTTACGTTTAATATTATGAGTAGCTAAATCATTAGAACTACCTAGGTTTGGTAATTGACGATGTTTTGACGACTGTTTTGGGTTGATTAATGAACATATAATTGATTTTCTATTGTCAAGTTCAAATTTTTATGACTTTATTCTATGATTACTATTGAATTTGTTCAATATTGTATTAACTAAACCCCATGTGATTTTATCTTTACATGAATTAGTTTCGTGTTTGGTTTAGGATTACTTGTTAGACTAATTACTTGGTGTTTTTGGTTATTTGTGGTAGACGTCACCGTAGGGTTTGATTGGTTAGAGTTGTTTATCTCAATAGTTCATTTCCTTTTAGTTGGACCAAGACATTAGGAGTTGGTTTATCTCTTTGGTCTAGTCGATTTAGTTAGCCGTTGCGAGACCTCGTTCGGTTTCCTAGCCGTTGATTAGGTTAATTTGTAAGCCAAGTTATTAAATCTTTAATATTGAATTACCCCTTATTCCCTAGGTTTGTTAGGATTACGAGCTTTAGAGGAATTTGTGATTTTGATACGGATCAAGTAATAAATCATTAGGGTACTTAGAAAATCAACTGTGCTTTATCATTCTTCCTAGACGTGTTTAGGGGTCTCTAGTAAAACTGACCGTGGGGACCTATTTTCC
The DNA here is from genome assembly GCF_021521415.1 of Bidens hawaiensis. Classification (NCBI taxonomy): domain Eukaryota; kingdom Viridiplantae; phylum Streptophyta; class Magnoliopsida; order Asterales; family Asteraceae; genus Bidens; species Bidens hawaiensis. Next base: position 63,345 of record NW_027496757.1, read on the forward strand.
CTTATAATTGTCTAGTTAGATAATCTTTAGAACCCGGTTTTATGTGTTCGTTGTCACCCGAGCGTCGTCGATAGTCGTTAAGATACCTCACCTAGGTGGTTCACCTTCATCATATTTGAGAGCTCCGTTAGTGCCGTTAAGTTCCGTTAAATTTTCTTGTTAGTTTTGTTAAGTTAAGTAAGTTAGTTAAATTAGTATAAAATAAAAGAAAAAAGAATAATAAAATCAATTAAATATTTAAGGTAGGACTTGAATTAAGGTTTATAATCTGAGCCGTTCTCACGTGTCTTCGAGTTCGATATCCGGACTTTCATCATCTTTACTACACGTTACCGGTACACTTGCCGTTTGTGTGAACTAGGATAGCTTGTTTGGTTTTTTAAAGCTTAGTTGCGATTAGCGTTTTATATATATATATATATATATATATATATATATATATATATATATATATTTGCACATCAAGTTTTTGGCGCCGTTGCCGGGGACACGGTTTGAGGCGATTAGAGAACGACCCGAGTTTGGGGACTTACCTATTTCTTTTTTACTTGCTTATTTGCTTTTATTTGTTTTTTGTTTAATTTTAGATTAGTTAATTTTAGTTTTTCTCTATAGTCGTATGCGTCATACCCGCTCACAAGGACCGCCGATACTTGAAACGTCTGACGATACCGAGAATGTCCAGCCCGGGAGAGAGCGTTCTGTTTCACCGACAGGTTCTGATTCTTCTTCTACTTCTATTTCTTCCGCATCTTCTAGGGATAGGAACATGGGTGACCAACCGCCTAGGAGAGTAGTAGCTGACTATGGTAGGCCGACAACGAATCCTCATTCTAGCATTACCTTACCGAACGGTGCCGCCGTTGGCAACTGGTCCATTCTTGCCCACGTCATGCAACTCATCAAGACCGCACTCCAATTCGAAGGGCTAGAGAGCGAAGACCCTTCAAACCACATCGACATGTTTGTTCAAATATGCGAAACTTTCAATATCGGCAACATGAACGATGAAGCCATCTATCTCCGTCTTTTTCCCTTCTCACTCACCGGCAAAGCCTACAAATGGCTGAAGTCACTACCTGCTAGATCCATCACCACTTGGGCGGGCCTACAAGAGAAATTCATGACCAAATTCTTTCCGCCATCTAAATCCGCTCGACTTTGTGAGGAGATTTGTTCCTTCCGCATGAGATCCGACGAGTCTTTCGGGGAAGTTTGGGAAAGATTCAAGGACCTCCTTCTTAGTTGTCCTCATCACGGTTTAGATAAGTGGATGCTCATCGATAAATTCTACAATGAAGCCACTCAACACGTGAGAGAGATGTTGAACCAAATTGTTAATGGGAACCTCCTTAAGAACAAAGATCCCGATGAGTGTGTCGTCCTTTTTGATGATCTAGCAGCGAGCCACGAGGGGCACGGGGGCAGAAATTCTTCCACGTCATCGAGAGGATTACTTCTAGTCGATTCGAACACTAGCATGCAGGAACAGATTGATGCTTTGAACAAACTCGTTAGAGATCTTACCGTTAAGAGCGTCGCAAAGTGTGAGGTCTGCCGAGGGGGTCACGACACCATTGACTGTCATGTTCAGCCGGGTAGCAATCAGGAGGAGGTTGACTTCGTCAACAACCCCTTGATATTTCAAAACCCCGCCTTTTGCGGGAAAACTGGCTGGAGAAATCAGAATAACTATCGAGGGGGACAAGCCAGTGGCTACCAAGCCCAATACCAAAACCAGCATCGAGAGAAACTATTCGGGCAGGGGAGTTCAGGTCAGGAGAGTTCGGAACAAGCAGGGAGAGAGGAGAAGAAAGCCTCACTGGAGGAGATGATGGCTGAGCTGCTGAAGCGTGATGAGAGGAACCGAGTGACAAATGAGGCGAAATTTGCGGAACACGATGCTATGCTGAAAAACCAAGCCACGTCTCTAGCTAATCTTGAGCGTCATGTCGGAGAGATTGCCAGCCAGTTATCCGAGAGAGCACCAGGTTCACTACCGAGTAATACCGAGAAAAATCCAAGAGGGTTCGCCAAAGCGGTGACTACTAGGAGCGGTGCTAGAAGAGAAAGAGAGGCTGGACCTTTGAGAGTTGTCACACCTGTGGTTGATGAAGAAGAGCAGGTGGACGAGGAAATCCAGATGGAGCCTCCTCCGGCCGAGGCACACCAGCAGACTATTCCAGCTAGTACGAAGCCGGTGATAAACCTTCATCCTCATCTAACCTACCTTTGAGAGTCTATAAACCCAAACTGCCTTATCCTGGGAGACTCCGATCGGATAGAGATGAGGAGCAAAACTCCAAGTTCCTTGAACTTCTCAAACAGCTTCACCTAAACATTCTTTTCCTTCAGGCGCTTACTCAGATGCCCAAATACGCCAAATTCCTCAAGGACATTCTTTCCAATAAGGAGAAACTAGCTGAGGTCTCTTCTATTCGTTGAGTGCTGGGTGCTCTGCAGTGTTGCAGAGCAAGTTGCCTGAAAATATGTCCGATCCTGGGAGTTTCACAGTTCCCTGCATCTTAGGCGACGATATGGTTCGACATGCTTTGGCCGACCTAGGGGCCAGCATCAATCTCATGCCGTATTCTGTGTTCAGTAAGTTGGGTCTTGGCGAACCGAGGCCAACCCGAATGAGTATCCAACTTGTTGATCGTTCTGTGAAATACCCGCGAGGGGTGGTCGAGAACATGCTTGTTCGTATCGATAAGTTCATCTTCCGGGTGGACTTTGTCATTCTGGATATGAATGAGGATGATAATGTCCCACTCATTTTAGGCCGACCATTCCTTGCCACCGCACAGGCGTTGATCGACGTCCGTGAGTGCAAATTGATTCTGAAAGTTGGGGATGATAACGTCACCTTTGACTTAAGACAGTCACTTAAGCACCCCCAAGTCGGCGGACGACTCCCTGTATTTCGTTGACACCATCGTATCACATGTGCAGGAGTTTTTCACTGACATCTGTGGAGGACCTACCTTGGACCCACAGATTCTCGATAGGGATATTTCAGAGGTCGAGATGGTTGCCATGACCACTCAACCATTGATGGATGACACCGTGTCACCACCCCTAGATTCAGAGTCAGCTGTTGAGATCGTGCGAGATGATCCGAGAGACCGACCTTCCGTTGAAATCCCTCCTCCTTCCTTAGAACTTAAGGATCTACCCGATCATTTGGAGTATGCATTTCTGGACTAAGAGAAGAAGCTACCCATCATCATCGTGTCTGCCTTGACGAAGGTCGAGAAGTTGAAGTTGTTGAAGGTGCTGAAAGCGCATAAGGAGGCGATAGCGTGGAAGATTATTGAAATCAAAGGGATTAACCCCTCGTTCTGTACTCATAAAATCCTCATGGAGGATAATTTTAAATCTGTCGTTCAGCCTCACGGAGGCTTAATCTTAAAATGCTAGAGGTCGTTAAGAAAGAAATCATTAAACTTCTTGATGCGGGAATCATTTTTCCCATCTCTGATAGCGCCTGGGTGAGTCCGGTCTAAGTGGTTCCCAAGAAGGGTGGCATGACTATCGTCACCAATGAAAAGAACGAGCTTATTCCCACTAGGATCATAACCGGTTGGAGGGTCTGCATCGACTATCGCAGACTGAATGATGCCACTAGGAAAGATCATTTTCCTCTACCCTTCATTGATCAGATGCTTGAGCGTTAGGTGGGTCAGCAGTACTACTGTTTTCTGGATAGTTTCTCCGGGTATTTCCAAATCCCGATCTCTCCCGATGATCAGGAGAAAACCACAATCACCTGCCCCTACGACACGTTTGCCTATAAACGCATGCCATTTGAACTCTGTAACGCTCCAGCTACTTTCCAGCGATGTATGGTGGCGATCTTTCACGACATGATCGAGGATTCCATGGAGGTCTTCATGGACGATTTTTCTGTCTTCGGTAATTCTTACGATCATTGTCTTTCCAACCTTGATAGGATGATGGCTCGTTGCGTTGACACCAACCTAGTCTTCAACTAGGAGAAATGTCACTTCATGGTACGCGAGGGCATCGTCCTAGGACATAGGATCTCGAGTGCAGGGATCGAGGTCGATCGAGCTAAGATTGAAACCATTTCTAACCTTCCCCCGCCCACTTCTGTGAGATCCATCCGTAGCTTCTTAGGTCATGCAGGTTTCTATCGCCGGTTCATCAAAGACTTCTCAAAAATCGCGAGACCGATGACCAAGCTACTAGAGAAAGGCACTCCATTCGTCTTCTCTGAACAGTGTATCGAGGCGTTTGATCTTCTAAAAGACAAACTCGTTAACGCCCCGGTCATGATTGCTTTCGACTGGTCTTTGCCATTCGAATTGATGTGCGATGCGAGCGAATATGTCGTTGGAGCAGTGCTTGGACAGCGGAAGGAGAAGCACTTCCACCCGATCTACTATGCTAGCCGGACCCTAAACAGTGCTCAGGAGAATTACACTACCACAGAGAAAGAGTTTTTAGCTGTAGTGTTTGCATTCGATAAGTTTAGGTCCTATCTTGTTCTGTCCAAAACAGTTGTCTACATGGATTATGCCGCCCTAAACAGTGCTCAGGAGAATTACACTACCACAGAGAAAGAGTTTTTAGCTGTAGTGTTTGCATTCGATAAGTTTAGGTCCTATCTTGTTCTGTCCAAAACAGTTGTCTACATGGATTATGCCGCCATTCATTATCTTTTCAGCAAGAAGGATGCTAAACCACGTCTCATCCGATGGATCCTGCTGCTTCAGGAGTTTGATATCGAAATCCATGATAAAAAAGGGGTCGAGAATGTAGCGGCCGATCACTTATCACGTCTTAAGAGAGCCGATATTGGAGATGCTGGGGTCATCATCAATGACCATTTCCTGATAGAGAATCTCATGTTTGTTAGAGCCCAGGATGATGGCTACCCATGGTTTGCCAATATCGCGAATTTCCTCGTCGATGGTTCCCTCCCAAAGAGGATGTTTCACCAGCAAAAGAATAAGTTCTTTGCTGACGTAAAGTTCTACATATGGGATGACACATTTCTTTTTCGTATAGGTGCTGATCAGCTGGTGAGGAGATGTGTGGATGTTGAAGAGGGGTGGCAGATTTTGAGCCACTGTCATGAGGGACCGACAGGAGGTCACCATGGTGCTGTTCTTACTGCTAAGAAGGTCTTCGATTCAGGATTCTACTGGCCTTCGATTTTCAAAGATGCTCACGCGTCGTTAAAAGCTGTGACCGATGCCAGCGTGTCGGTAACATCTCATCTCGAAATGAGATGCCCCAAACTGCCATTCAGGTTTGCGAGGTTTTTGACATTTGGGGTATTGATTTTATGGGCCCGTTCCCGTCTTCTAGAGGGAACAAGTAAATACTCGTGGCGGTTGATTACGTCTCTAAGTGGGCCGAGGCCAGAGACTTGCCCACTAACGACGCCCGAGTTGTAGTGAGATTTCTGAAAACTCTTTTCTCTCGGTTTGGTGTACCGAAAGCCTTGATCAGCGATCAAGGTACTCACTTCTGCAACGCGCAGATGGAGAAGGCGTTGCAACTCTATGGGGTCGCTCATCGTCTTGCGACTGCCTACCACCCACAGACTAGTGGACAGGTAGAGGTGAGTAACCGGGGCATTAAACGCATTCTTGAGAAGACGGTTGGGCTAAACCGAAAGGATTGGTCCGACAAATTAGATGATGCTTTGTGGGCTTTTCGTACAGCGTACAAAAATCCGACCGGGTCTACACCGTTTCGTATGATTTATGGGAAAGCCTGTCATTTGCCCGTCGAGTTAGAGCATCGTGCTTCATGGGCACTTCAGACAGTTTTACCTCGACCTTTCGACTGCCGGAGATCATCGTTTTCATCAGCTTCATGAGTTAGAGGAGCTTCGTGATCATGCATATGCGCATTCATATAGATACAAACATCGGACTAAAGAATTGCGTGACCGAAAGCTGCGAGGTGATAATCAGTTCAAGTGTGGGGACATGGTGTTATTGTTTAACTTCTGGTTGAAATTATTTCCGGGAAAGCTTAAGTCCCGATGGTATGGACCGTACACAGTCAAGGAAGTTTTACCGTATGGCACAGTAGAAATTGAAGACAAGAATGGGAGCTTCCGAGTTAATGGTCACCGTCTGAAGCACTACATTGGTGAGAAGGCGAGCATGGAGGAAGGTGAGGTTTTGCGCCTTACAGCATCTTTGGGTTAGACGTGAGAGAGGGGTCAAGCTGAGGACCCGTTAAACCAAGCACTCTTGGGAGGCAGCCCGAGTTTTCGTTTATCTATTTTTATTTTTGTTACTAAGGATCCTCCCGACTGAAACCGCTCGTACTCAATCTCCATTCGAGCAGCTGATTTTGAGGGTATTCTATCTGCATTTATTTATAATAAAAAAAGGTAAAAAAAATAGAAAATAAAAAAATTTTAAAAAGAAATTAAAAAATACAAAAACACAAAAATATGTTTATTACTTATCTTTGTTTTAGTTGTGTACGCCGTTATATGCGAGCGATTTTGCTCAGTACAGGTTATATCTTTTCGCATGATAGCTCTGGATGGCGTTTTGGATCTATTCTCCCGAGGTTTTGGCCGCGAATGAAATTCTATACGGCCATTGATACACCTATCATGAAGACATGCACATAAACCAGGGGAGTAATACGTTCTTTTATTTTATTATTTGCTTTTATTTCTAGTTATTTTCTTCTATTTTTATTTTTATTTCTTTTCCTTGTTCTTATCGAGAACGATTTCGTTCTAAGTGTGGGGATGGGAGTTTATTTTACTTAGTTGTAGGAAAAAATAAAATTTTAAAAAAAAAAATTAATAATAACATTTTTGTATTCTTTCGCTGAAAATTATGCCGGATATTTAAGTTCGAGGGACATACACTTGTATATGTTTGGTCCCGTTATCTACCTATAGACATACGGGATAGCCATTGACCTGAAAACTGAAAGTAGCGGGGGTGACTGAATATGAAAAAAAAAGTTTAAAAAAAATGTCCCTTGAAATTTGTTTTTGTTCTACGTTAAGCTGGAAATGATATTATTACCGTTGTGTTAACAAACTCTCAGAACTTTTGAAATATATAATATAATAATAAAAGAAGGGATGGTTTGCATATCTGATTTGGGATGTGTCGGTAGGCCCAACTAGCTTTGATAGTCCCCTTTAGCAATTTTTATATATATAATAATTTGAAAAACGGTGAAGCCGAATTTCGATGCTTAGGGAGGATTACCATAATCTGAAAACTTTGAGATGGTAAGAATTAAATGCACTCAAACCAGCACACACCACATGTCCATCTTTTTACGAGTTTAGAAATAGTTATATATTTTAAGGTGATATAAAAGATTGAAAAAAAAAGTAAAAAGAAAAAAAAAGAGGAAAAAAAAGTATGTTTTGAAAGTTTATTATGTATTATCCAAAGTTGTTCAAGAAAAGCAAAATTCTTGTGAAGAAAGTTATGTATTAATTGTTTAAAGTTAGAAAAAGAGGCCAAAGATGCTCATACTAGACGAGACTTAGAGTTTACGTGTTACCTTGGGGATAGTGACTCTGAGGATAGACTATTGGGGCTCGAAGGTTCTTAGTCAATAAATATCAAATTAGGAATTTATAGGACAAAGTCCAATAATATTTAGGAATAGCTCGTACGACCTCCACAAGACCATTCATCCATCAAATTTTACCGAGTGCATCTAATTAGTACCATCAACGAGTCCTTGGCTTATGGTGATTTGTCAAACCAGTTTGATTCGACTCTAGTTTTTCTAGCTCTCTTTGTCTGAGATGGGGTAGGTGTAGCCTTGATTTTTGGACTTAAAATGCTTAAAGCAATTGGGGGCTTGATTGGTTAGTGGCTGGGTTTAAGTGGACAACAATACCGGCAATCACGGTTAATATTTTGGGTTGTTTCTTGTGTTTTAGTAATGATATATAATCTGAGAGTTTGTTGTTTTCACTTGGTTATAATCCTGTGTAGACATCTTTTTCTGGGACGAAAAAGGTTTAGGTGTGGGAATATTTGATTTGGTCTTAAAAATACATATTATAACATAATTATTTCCTACACTTTTGAGTTGCTTTAGGGTTATTTTTGTTAAATTATATGCGTTCGTGATTCATATTTAAAGTTTGGGTTTCAAGTGATAACAAGTTAATACGAATTGCATTTACTAAACTTTAGATAGACGGATAGAAAAATTCTAAAAAACTGTTTATTTTGATAGACAGTTCATCAAAAACCAATTATATATTGGTTAATAATTTTGAATTAGTTACATAAAAAAAGAAAAGAAAAAAATAACAAATGTGAAATTCTTGTACGTCAATTTTGAAAGACTCCTTTATCTCATGTTCATTTAATTTATTTTGATTATAAATTCAAATGCAGTTAACACCCACGAGTGGACCGACTTTGACTTGATTGGGCTCCAAATGAATAAATGGATTAGACCAGCCCAAGTGGAAGGAATTATGTGTCGGTGAGATTAATTGGGAAGCAAGAAAATAAGATGCGGCAATTTAGAGTCTTAGTTTAGAAGAAGATCGCTATTATATATATAGATATGGTGCCGTGAAGAAAAACCCTACGGCTGGAACAGAGGGTTTGGACGGCAACATAATTACAATTATTCTTTGAGTTCCAACTGTAGGAGATTGCTAGAAGATTTGAAGGCCACCTACTCTACATCAACGATAGTAATTTTGGAGCAGAAAAATAGCACTTTTTGGTTTGTCTATTATTAAACTTTACTTATTAATCATTGTTTTCGACATGAATTTGGCTACTATATATTTTGATTTGGCTTATGTTACGTTTAATATTATGAGTAGCTAAATCATTAGAACTACCTAGGTTTGGTTAATTGACGATGCTTTGACGACTGTTTTGGGTTGATTAATGAACATATAATCGGTTTTCTATTGTCAAGTTCAAATTTTTATGATTTTGTTCTATGATTGCTATTGAATTTGTTCAATATTGTATTAACTAAACCCCATGTGATTTTATCTTTACATGAATTAGTTTCGTGTTTCGTTTAGGATTACATGTAAGACTAATTACTTGGTGTTTTTGGTTATTTGTGGTAGACGTCACCGTAGGGTTTGATTGGTTAGAGTTGTTTATCTCAATAGTTCATTTCCTTTTAGTTGGACCAAGACATTAGGAGTTGGTTTATCTCTTTGGTCTAGTCGATTTAGTTAGCCGTTGCGAGACCTCGTTCGGTTTCCTAGCCGTTGATTAGGTTAATTTGTAAGCCAAGTTATAAAATCTTTAATATTGAATTACCCCTTATTCCCTAGGTTTGTTAGGATTACGAGCTTTAGAGGAATTTGTGATTTTGATACGGACCAAGTAATAAATCATTAGGGTACTTTGAAAATCAACCGTGCTTTATCATTCTTCCTAGACGTGTTTAGGGGTCTCTAGTAAAACTGACCATGGGGACCTATTTTCCCTTATAATTGTCTAGTTAGATAATCTTTAGAACCCGGTTTTATGTGTTCGTTGTCACCCGAGCGTCGTCGATAGTCGTTAAGATACCTCACCTAGGTGGTTCACCTTCATCATATTTGAGAGCTCCGTTAGTGCCGTTAAGTTCCTTTAAATTTTCTTGTTAGTTTTGTTAAGTTAAGTAAGTTAGTTAAATTAGTATAAAATAAAAGAAAAAAAGAATAATAAAATCAATTAAATATTTAAGGTAGGACTTGAATTAATGTTTATAATCTGAGCCGTTCTCACGTGTCTTCGAGTTCGATATCCAGACTTTCCTCATCATTACTACACGCGACCGGTACACTTGCCATTTGTGTGAACTATGATAGGTTGTTTGGTTTTTTAAAGCTTAGTTGCCATAAGGTGTGGCCAGGTAGTCGACGGCCGCAGGACCGACACTCCACTAGGCCCGATTTTTTTTTAAATTATATGTATTTTTATTAAAACAATATGTATATTTAGTGTTTAAACTTAATTACATAACCACTAGTTTGTTCTAGTGGCAAATGGGTATTACTCCTAACTAGGGGTGGCAAATGTGACCCATTGGGTTAAATGAGTTGTATTACAATGTATATAATATGTCACAATGGGTCAAGCTAAAAAAAATAAAATGATTGAAACGGGTTGAAATTTCTCAAGTTTTTTTTTCTTTTCTTCTTTTAAGAACGAGAAAAACAGAGGAAACTTTTTAGTACTTTTACTTTTTTACCTTTTGATTTATATTTCGAGTTATGATTTTTTGTAAGGTCTCGTTGCCGGTGCCCTACTTTGGACGTTGGATTTACTCATAAACACTGTCACACCCCAACCTACAGCGGAACATGCCGGGGCGCGACATTGATTGTATACACTAAGTAAAATACACGTGTCAATATCTAAATTATTCATTCATATATCAATATTTAAAAGCACAAACATTGTCTCAAAAGAAATACCGTTACATTTAAATATCCAAAACATAAATAACTTAAAATAAAAGTGTTCTTCATTCATCATGCAACCTATGGTCTCATCTAACTTCCATTACTTGATTCATCCGATAAAGCTACCTGCGTCATGCGTGAAAATATATATCTTTGTCAACATAAAGTTGAGCAAGTAAACCACATTTTTTGAGTATATATAATAATAAAATGACAACTCCATGTGATAATTCCAAATCACTACAACTAGTATAACAATAAATAAAAGTTGTCTTTTCAACCGAATCACATAGATAATGGTTTACTTCGAAGGCGTATGATCATACTAATGAGGATGAGGATGAGATACCAACCAACATAAAAATAAACACATAGTCATATTCGCACATAACAACTAATCGAGCAATTTCAATTATGCATATAACGGAATTGTAGTGAAAACAATAAATTGATTTTGAACGCATAACGCCCCCAAAATTGTAAAGCGGTAAAAGGGGGATTTGAATTTACTTACCTTTAAACGAGGACGAGATAATAAAAGAAAAAGGCTTGAATGGAAAACGATCAAGCTTCCCGAGATTTGCCGACAATTATTCCTAGTTGTTAACGATAAAGTGAGTTAAATATAAATGACAATATAATAAGACGGATCTTGGGTCTCGATGAGATATTAATATGTAACAAGTCTTATTATCATAATTATACGGTTGTTGTGATTTATTAATGTTATTATTATTACTATTATTATTGTTAGTATTTAATTACCATTATTATTAATTGTTTTTGATAAATAAAATAATTATTACTTGTTGATGAATAAGTAAAATATTATGTAATATATATAAACTAGCGTGGAGGTTCAAAAGAAAGCTTATTATGAACAATCTAAAATAGTTCCGTTTATTAAAGCAACTTTTATTTAATATAGCAATGTAAGAATGTGATTAAAAATATTTAAAATAAATAAATAAATAAAACTATAAAACCGGGTTTCGGGAGGCTTAGAGGTTTGGTTTCGACAAAAATCAACATTTATCACTTGATACTTATGAGTAATATTAAATATACTAATGAAAAAGTAATTAAAAAATAAAATATGTAAAACCGCGTCCAGGGGGGTTCAAACCCGCGCCTGGCCGGTTCTGAGTGTCTTACACAAACGCGCACCAGCCGTTGGGCTGGTGCCTTAACTTGTTGAAAGAAACAGGTTCGTAATTCATAAACAAGCAGTCCCAAGAATACCCCCAAATTAAACGAACTCTAGAATCTGGAATGCTTAATTCGTTCAAAGTTGATTCAAATTGAGTTAGGGGTTTCGTTTATAGATTAAAAACAAATACTAAGGGATGTTTTATTACCGTATATGATGATGGATTAAGGGATAACAATGAACTAGGGCTTGCGGCTCAAAGTTGATCTAAAATCTGGTATTAACGAACTGGTGTGTTGTAATTAGGTTAGGGTTTTGATTAGCGATGGTTTGAGGAACATGTGTGTACGATTAATTGAGATATGGTGACGTTTATATAGTGTTTTTGGTACAGACCATCCGCGGTTCGTTTTTTGGTAAGTTAGCTGTCAATTGGTAATATGTTTCTACAATTAAATTGTCGGTTAACGCGTTTTTTGGTCCATAACTGATTTGGCAAGATCGATTTCATTGATTAATCCGTAAATTAAGGCCCAAGAAAAAGGGGAGGGGGTCTTTGTCGGTGACGGTGGGAGAGGAAGAAGAAGGGAAAAAAAATTTGAATATTATTTTGAAATTTTGTCCCTGGGGTTTATGGATGGAAACGAGAATGGATTAAAGTTGGTTAAGGGGTTGATTTGTACAAATCTTATAACTATAACGGAATAATAAATAAATAAAATACTAAACAGTAACGATCTTTATGGATAAAATACCCGAACCCGAACCCGAGCCGGGTAATGATTACAAAACCGAAAGGAAACGAAAAACCCGAAATGCAAGACCAATTGGGTTAGGTTATTAACTCAACAAGTTAACTTCCAGAAGTGGAATCAACCCATTTGGCCTTGTAGTTCATGAGATATAATATTTACAAAACAACCTAACAGAAGGTCTCACAACTCAGCTTTGCACAACGTTTTTGTAAAATCATAAAAGTTAACTTTTACACGTCCAAAAATTGCAAATTTATATTCTTTAGAAACTAGACTCAACCTAGTTTACTGTAGTATCAATTATCTCAACCAATTTTCACATTTACACCCGATACAGTCAAATGAACATCAACAACATAATCTGTCCAGAAACTGTTTGCAACAAAACTCAACCTATTAACCATCTATAGACCATAATCCATTCATATAACCTTCTAGCCACCATAACCACTATCCATGCATATCAATTACACAATACATACATGGTTAGGGTTTTATTTGATCTCAAAATCAAAGACACAACCAATTAACATGTAACAATATCAATTCTAGTTATCAAATCATCATCAATACATCATCAAATCAAACAAAGATCATATGAACACAATATATGAAATTTCCAGATTTTAGGGTTTATAATTAACCCATTCAAACTCAAAATTAAGCATGTAAAATACATAGGATAGTTGTTTATACCTTCCTAGCACCTTAATCTTCGATTAAACTTGAAAGATCTTGTGTATATGTGTGTGTGTGATTGACGGCAGCCAAGAACAAGGGGGGAGGGGGCTGATCGGTCTAGAGGGAGGGAGAGGGAGTGTTAGGGTTTAGGTTTATATTATTATTTATAATAACATGTTACATCTAGGTCCATCAACTTCTAATTTGCACTTTTCTAGCTTATTTTAACTAGCTCTTGTTTCTTGTTTAGTATCATACATAATATAATCAAGTAACACATATGTCTAACACATAATTATCACATAATTATTGTTTTGACGTTTTTCGTTTATTCACCAATTGTTTGCGTCAACTCGTTTGCGTTTCGGTGCAATTCCCGAAAGACTACACATTTAGTAAGTGTCAAGCGTCATTTAAACCCTAGTTTAAATGTAATGAGGTGTGCGTTACAGATTCAATGATCTTAAGTTTGAATTGACGGAGTTGAGTTAACGGAGTTAACCTGAAATTGACGATTTTCACACATGTGCCCCCGCTCAAGCTAGCTATCTCATTCTACTCACCTGCGTGCATACTAAAAGTCAGCTACGCTGAGTGAGTTCTAGTTAATCATATAACATACAACACATTCATAAGTACATACTTTCATTCATACTTTATACTTTCATACATTCGTTCATTATACACTTACTTACCTTCATAGTTTCTTTCTTTCATTATCATACCTTACGTTTTAAAGAGAATTACGCCCTACTTTCCTCGAGTATTATTAGGGCCCAGTTCCCTCTTGCCTCGAGTATTATTAGGGCCTGGTTCCCTCTTGCCTAGAATATTATTAGGGTTCGGTTCCCTCTTACCTCGAGTATTATTAGGGCCCGGTTCCTTCTTGCCTCGAATATTATTAGGGTTCAGTTCCCTCTTGTCTCGAGTATTGTTAGGGCCCGGTTCCCTTTTCTACCATACAACTATACCTTATTTTTCTTTATCATTATCATTATACATTCATACATACTCTTCATAATATCATACATACTTTCTTTCACATACTCGTTTCATACTTACAACACTATACCTTCTTTAACAATACGGGCAATATCCGAAAATCGTTCACGTACTGTCAAGCATTCATTCATAATATAAATATAACTATCACATTCATCATAAAGACATACACTTACCATTTAAGGTAAGTGTATTAACATTCACATTGAGTATGCACATAGCCCCGAAAACATAACAAGGAAATGGGGCTAGAAACTCACTTGGATCCTGTTTCGTTCGCCGTTAACGGTTATTCCTTTCTTTAACTGAGCTCTGCTAACTGTATATTAATCACGTGCATCAATACTTGTCCTAATCACATTATTTGGGTCTCATCAAATATGGCTAAGTTTGGTCTATTCTAATGGCTTTATATGGTATTGTATTCATAAGCATGGTCTTGTATTAGAATACAATTTACTTAGAATATAATTTTACCCTCAAACACTAATGTATTCAAATACTTTATATTCGAATACAATGTGTTCCTTTCATTCTTTCCTTTTTGTAATCGAATACTCAACACTCACTTAATCCTTCTTTCTTGTGTTCGAATGGGAGTTTAGAGTGTAACTTGTATATGCATACAGTGTATTCGAGAACCTTATGTATTCGAACGCATGCATGTATTTAAATCCTCCATTGTATTCAAGTGTATATATGTATTTGAATGTATATAGGTATTCGAATGTATGTATGCATTCGAATCGTCCATTGTATTCTAATGTACATATGTATTCGAATGTAAGCATGTAATCGAGTGTGTACATGTAATCGAATGACCATACTGTATTCGAATCATCAATGTATGCGATTCATCATTCATCATTGTATCGACCACCCAATGTATTCGAGTATATGGATTGTATTCGAACCACCAATGTATTCGAGTTTATGGATTATATTCGAACCACCCAATGTATTCGAGTATATGGGTTGTATGCGATTGAGCTGCTATTGTTTGGTCCTTTATTCCCATTACCCTTAATCGTTTTAACATTTATACCCTCATTATGGCATTGTATCAACCCACAAACGTTCCCATAATCGTGCTCGGCTAAGACTTAGCCCGTTTATCCATAAAGCTTGAACCTTTATCATTTTCAAACCCGGTTTAGGCTAGATCTAGTTGTGCATCAATAAAGTTTCGATCTTTATTGCTTACAAATCCATTTTAACTAGATATAGGGTTTTTAACATGAACCGTATACATCCATGAGTTCGTTAAGTCCATTTTAAACATCAAGTTTATAACTTTATGGTTCGTTCATACCCGATCTACTATAGGGTTAATTTCATGGCAAACCGTTCATAAAAACATAACCTTTAAGGATAAAGAACATACTTTTATGCGTTTTTAGGCTACGGTTAACTTTGATATTCAACAAGGATCTTGTACTTGTTTGTATACTTAAGATCTATCAAGATCTAGCTTGGTTTTGGTCTTGAATCCCTCAGTAGTCACGACCGCAAGTACAAGGGTGTGTGTGTGTTTTAGAGTGTGTATGGAATAAGAAAGATATAAATGAGGGTTTTAGGGTTTTAGGGAGGTCTAAGAGAGTATTTATACTCTCTTAAACCCATGACTCTAAGGCCCATCACCACCCTTTAATCCATCTTTCATTAATCCAAGTCCATACTCCTTTATTTTATTTAATCTTAATTAAATATGCACACACGTTTAAATAAACGAACATCATTTCCCTTTATTTATTATTATAAAAATTAGGATATTACATTTTTTAATCATATTTTTTGAATTTTTTAATGAGAGGTTTTTGAAATGAGTTAAAATGGGTTGAGCTTTCAAAAACCCATTGTGACCCATTTCAAAAACCCCTCACTAAAAAATTCAAAAAAATAAGTAATAAATCATAACTCGAAATATAAATCAAAAAGTAAAAGTACTAAAAGGTTTCCTCCGTTTTTCTCGTTTCAATAAAAAAAACTTGAGAAAATTCAACCCGTTTTAACCCGTTTCAATCATTTTTTTAGCTTGACCCATTGTGACCCATTATATACATTGTAATACAACTCGTTCAACCCAATGGGTCACATTTGCCACCCTTACTCCTAATCCAAAAGTTATGGGTTCTACTCTCATTTGAGACATATTTAATCATATTTTTATACAAAGTTTTTTACACAACCCAATTATAACCAAGTAAACACATATAAAAATTAGATTGTTTTAACCCAACTAAAAACTCTTTACTTCAGGCCAAAAAAAATTTCGCCTTCAGTCCAAAAAATTTTTGGTTTTCTCGAAGCCGACCCTAGATGGAGCCTATATGAGGGCATTTTGCGTCATGTGACATAATGTCATCATTGGGGCGTTTTGCCAAAAAGGGTTGTGGATGAAGTCCTTCCGATCATTACCCAGTTATTATAATTTAAATTAAATATAAATAAGATAAATGTATCTTTGGTTAGAATTTGTGGAATATAAATTGATTGATTGAAGGATTAAATGGAGGGACGTTATGCAAAAAAAGTAACAACCCAAAAATCCTTCGGGAGGGGGTGCTTTGGGGCACCTAAACGCGATGCTTCATTGAAAATGCATTGGATCGGCATGGATACTTGTAAGTTGCATGGAAAAAGATCTCTTAAACATGAGTATAACTCAAACACAAAATTACTACTAATCGGTAGCAACTTGAGAAAGGGTTGTAGGAAATATATGTCGTTCTTTAAAAATAAAAAAAAAATACAAAAACCTTTTTGTCTTATATCTTGTTATTGATTTTTCTAAACACTGAATACTTTAATTGATTAATTTAAAAGCGGCCCAATTACACATTCAAAAGGCTATCATGAAAATACGAAATTCAAAACCTATAAAATAGTAGTTTTTTTTCATGAAGTAATGAAAGGGTTGTATTATGGGACGAGAGAGACACTGCAGGGTGTGTTGCTAGGATGGTGATGAGGAATGTGTTTGGTGTGGGTGAGTTTAGATTCTTTGATGGGTTTTGTGGGCTTGTGGCTGGTTATTGGGTTGTTGGTGGTTGTATTCTAAATGTTGTTGGGCTTATGGGTTAAAGATAGTTTGGTAATTTATGACCCAATACAACTCTTCAACAGTCTAATTTGTGTGAAATCACTTGATGTATAATTGTGGTCCATAATTGATAACGAAGTTGTTTGGTAGCATTATTAATGATACATTGAATTTTAAGCTTTTGAATTGACATTATAACGGTAAGCTGTAGCTTATCAATTTATAGAAGGAAAAACTTAAAAAGAAAAAAAAAAACTAATGTAATAAGTTATATCATTATTCAAGGGATATGGCTAAACGTGTTCATCTTTCTTGTCATATTTTACACTCTATAAAGTTAAATCGAAACTTATCATATTCCACCTGAAATTTTTTAAGGGGTTTCATTTTTAGAACAAATGTTCAAACACACTCTATTTAAAAATAAAAATAAAAATGTTTTTTAACTAAATAAAAAAGCGTCTATTTTACTTATAAAAATACTTAAAAAATGTTTCCCCTAGAAAATCTAAGAATCATTGTAATGAAATTTCTTTAGCTATAATCCTGGATTTGGAGTCTCACTTGACGATGACGACGATGATATTCATGCAAAGTAAGAAACTCCAGGGCGTCCGATGTGGAGGGACATTGTCAAAAATTAATGGTCAAACTAAAGGGTAAAGACACGTCTTCATCTGATTACGATGCAAGCAAGTTAAGGATAGCTAAAGACCCAGCCTAGATGACCCAGGTGAAGAAGACAAGCAAGTTAAGGATAGCTAAAGACCCAGCCTAGATGACCCAGGTGAAGAAGACAACGATCGAGGGATTATGCTGTATTGTGGTTCTAATTTTATTTCCTAATTTAAGTTTTAGCTATTCAATTTTTTAAAATCTAATGCAAGATTATTTATTTATTATACTTTTGTTTAATTAATTATTTAAATTATTTCTAAAACAAAAAGAACATATTTTTTAATTAAATAATTAATTGTGATATGAAAATAATAAGGTTGCATGTTGGAAAAATGAGCTGCAGGGTTATAGGTAGTCTTACAAGTGTCTCAAATTCACTACACTTTTACCTTTTATGCTATTTTAAACTTCAACTAGGTTGTTCACCCGCCGCGTTGCGGTGGCGTTTGGTGTGTGTGTTTATGAAAGGTTACTAACATATTATTGTTTGGTTGCAAATCAAGTTGTTGACGTTCAAACATAGGCTGCATTATTAACATTTATGAAGTAGAGTTACATTGATTTGCTTCCGTAGGTGACATGCCTATACAAAAATATGTGAAGGTTTGCTATGACTCTGGCTGCCCTTTTTCGTATGTAGGGAGTTTTTCCAAAAATGTTTTCATGCTTTTGTCCTGCCAAAAGTATGTGGTATTTTGCTGCTCCTGTTTTAGGTAACAAATATGTTAGTTTAGAAGTGTTTAAACTATTCTTAAGACAATCAACATTCGTTAAGAGTTTAAAATAATCGGAATGGAAAATCCAAATTTTTAAGATCAGTAATCATTTTAGTTTAATTCATGGTCCATTATTCAATACAAATGTCACTAAAACCCAAGTCCTAGGCTGATGTAATGAATTGTTTTAAAAGTTAGAACATCAATCAAAGCATTTATTGAACACAAAACTGAGAGCAATAACAAAACCCAAAAGTGAAACTGTAGGCAGCAGAGAGGTAATTACCAAGAGAGAAATGACAGGAAGCAAGTGATCAGTCCATAGTCGCGCATATGATCTGCAAGAAGACAAACGTCATTCTTAAGTTAACGTAGATAAAGAGAAGATATGATGTAATCAGTGAAAGATGTTTATGGTGTTATCTTGACAATAGTAACAGTGGTTCTTACTTACGTAGTGTAACTCTTGATGTTTGTCTCTTAGCATCTGTTGTTTCAACATGCAAAAAGCATAGGTCCTGTTGTTTTGCATGTGGTATCCATTTTTTATGATTCTTAGTTCGAGAAGTGGTGCCAGACTCACATTCTTTCTTCTATCCAGGTGTCTTCACTGCAGCTGAACGATCTTCAGCAGCCTTATTTACCAAAACGATTCGCATCACCGTTATCATCTTCATCAGCAGCACCTTGAATAATGAATACATGAAATTGCATTATTTTGGGGAGTGCATAACAAAAATATTTATTAAATAAAAAGCAATACATTGGGCCACACATTCTTTTCTATGAGGGCATATTTTTGTATGACGTCTGTGCGGTGGGTTGAACGTGGCTTCAAACTGAACCTGTTATCGCCCTTGGTTTATGTCCTTTTATCTCATACATACGTATAGCTGCCATTTGTTTGTGGTGGCGTGCAAGTGTCATTTTTATGAGTGTGTTATGAATGTCAGCGGTCAGTACGCAAAAGTAGATATGAAATAAGGAATTATGTTAGTTAACTGTGTTATGACTATGTGTATGGTGGTTGTTTATGTGTTTATGTTGTTAGGTGCATGTGTTATTTATTTCTTCTAGAAATTCAGAATAGACGATGTTTTTGGTTACGTCAGGCTCTTCATTGGTGTCAGGAATTATCAATATCTTCAAGGATTCAGGTGAGGTCGCCCTTGAAAGTGCAACGTATAGTTGTCCGTGTGCAAAGACCGGATGTGGTAGGTAGACGCCTATTTTGTCAAGTGATTGTCCCTGGCTCTTGTTTATTGACATCGCGTAGCAAAGCCTTATCGGGAATTGTTTTCGTTTCATCTCGAATGGCAACTCATTATCTTTGTGTGTTAGTGTTATCCTAGGAAGATAGACACGAAGCCCTATAAATTTTCCTGTCATAATGCGAGTTTCAATTATAGTCGGTAAGAGTTGTGTGATGATTAGTCTCGTTCCGTTACATAAGCCATGAAGAGGGTTAACGTTCCTAAGAAGTATTACCGGCGCGCCAACTTTTAGTTCAAGAATGTGTGGCGGT
Source organism: Bidens hawaiensis (assembly GCF_021521415.1). NCBI lineage: Eukaryota > Viridiplantae > Streptophyta > Magnoliopsida > Asterales > Asteraceae > Bidens > Bidens hawaiensis. Next base: position 83,312 of record NW_027496757.1, read on the forward strand.
AGACTATTAATATTCAGTAGGTTAAGATACTCCATAGGATATAGGGATTCGTTGTCATTGCATTCACCTGGTTGTGTAACAATTGAGTCTATGCTGGTGTATGTTTGTGTTGTTCCTGGTGTTATACTAAGTACAGATGAGTTTATTTTATGTACTGTTTCGTTCTTAGGACAAACGATAGCCTTAGATGACAATGTTTCAGCTGATGGGTTCCGTAAGGGTTGGTCATCGTAGATAAAGTTGATAAGGTCCATTAAGGCACTCTCTTTGTTTGGTATCAAGTATTGTGGAGGGATTCTTACTTTCTTGGTGAATTCAGGGTCGGTAGGGTCAGGGGTTCCTACATTTCCGTCACCTACGGCTACTAACCATGATGAAAAGGAAGAGATGAGATCTCTTTGTTGAACGGTTAGGTTTGGTTTATGAAGCCGCATGTTTTCAGTCAGCTTGTACATGTTGAAGTGTGGCCAAAGGTGAGACCTTGGTAAGGAAGATGCCATTATAGTAGCATTTGAAGCTTTAGGAATTATTGGTAACGTCTGCCTGAAATCACCGCCAAGCAATACCGATTTGCCACCAAAAGGTTTATGACAATTATTGAATAAGTCTTTGAGTGATCTGTCTAGTGTTACAAAGCATTTTTTGTCATTCATTGGTGCTTCATCCCATATGATAAGACTTGTTTCCTTCAGTAGTTGAGCAAGTTGTGTATTCTTTTTGATGTTGCATGTTGAAATGTCTGTCATGTCTAATGGAATTTTAAAGCGGGAGTGGGCTGTCCTTCCTGAAGGCAGTAACAATGAGGCAATACCAAAGGCTGCAACAGCCAAAACAATTTTTCCTGTTGATCGTAGGGCAGCGATGATTGTTGTCCATAAGAATGTCTTGCCTGTTCCGCCATGGCCGTATACAAAACATAAGGCTTGTTGATCCGAGGACATAGCAATCATGACGCGGTCATATATCAATCTTTGTTGTGGGTTTAGTAGTCCTAAAGAAGATAAATGTTCGGCTGCCAACAAAAGCATGTCATAGTTTTTTCCGTCCATAAGTAGATTGTTTTGAAGGCGTTGTAACATGTTAGCATTTGGCATTGGTAGAGCGTACTCTTTTAAAGATTTGTTTGAAGGACTTGACTGGAGTAAAAACTCGACCTCATATAGGACATACTGCTTTTAAGTCATCTTCGTTTGCAATACCATACGCTCGTTGACCATCGTCTCCCATCTTTTGCCAGTGCTTGTTAAATAGTTCGAGCGGGTTTGAAATATCACAATACAAAAGCATTTGGACGAAAAGGGCTCGTAATTCTGATGCGGAGGCCCAACGCGATGCTTCATCAATTGCGGATGACCATTCTCTATCATCTCCTAGTAGTCCTAATGCCTCACATGCAGCACGAAATGTCGGATAGATTTCGCCATTCACTGTACGTATGCATGTGTAAGAATGACAACCCTTCTGGTAACCCAGTAGCATGCGTAAGTAAAAGGCTTCACCACAGCTTGGATGTATGTATATGAGTCTTCCTATTGTGACTTGTGTGTTTAACGATCTCCTGACCCATGATCTTGATTGTGATCTCCATGAATACTCCGTGAGGTAGTCTATGTATCGTAGGTGACGTCCAGAGTTGTCATTTCTGTTGTTATGTAGCCACTCAGTTAACGTGGTTCGTCTGTTGAACATGTTGGTGGCAAGATTATCAAGATGATCATTGTCCCTAAAAGTTATGTTCTGCATATTTTCTAAGTGAACAGCAAGGGTTTGAACAGTTGGAATTCTATCGTGAATATAGAAATTGAAGATCCTCCACGACGCCTCATGTGGGCATATGAAACGACTGTCAAGGAAATTTTGGATCTCGTTAAGACGTGAAAATTCTTGTTGTGAAGGATCTGTTACATCTTGCATTTTTGTTACGGTGTAATGGACACGATCGGCACCCTTTGATATATATTTGAAAAGATACTTGATAAGCATACTCCAGCCACAATATTCAACGTTGATGTGAGCCATGAAATGCAAAGAGAGGGTACGATTGTATGGAACAACGAAGCCGTTGTCAAGTTTGAGGTCACCTTTAAGGACAGTGAAACCATCTATTTGGCGTTTGTAATGTACATGACCTTTGTTGTCAAATGATGTCTCTTGTTGATACGGCTTGGGGAAGCTCTTGGAACACGTACCCGATGACATGCATGTTGATGTTGGCTTTAATAAACCACACGGGCCATGAATCATAAGATCAGTAACAATCTTATACAAATGTGGATCAGTAGAAGGATCTGGAATTTTCGCAGAAATGTAACGGTCAACCTCAGACGCGTCTTTGATTTTGTACAATGGAGTAACCCACAAAAGCAGGTGGCAGTGTGGAAGACCTCTTTTTTGGAACTCAATCGTGTACACATCTGTAATAATGTGAAAACAAAGTAATGTCAACATATGATGACCTTCACATGAAATCCAATTCATTTGCGAGGGTATGGTAAAAGGAGTAACTCACATGCAGCAATTTCCCCAAATGGCCTCTTTGTCTTTAGAAATTTGATTAGGGACTTTACCTTCATTTGGAAAACTCTAGCAATGATGTCAGGACGATCTTGCGGTTTAAGTGATGGAAAGCCGGACATGTATCGATCTATTTCTGGCCACTTAACATTACATGTAAAAGTGATGAAGTATTGTGGTATACCATGCACTCTACAAATTGCTAGGGCGTCTTGATAATGCTTGTACATATAACGGGGCCCGCCAGTAAATGAAGATGGCAGGAATGTACGCCTTCCGATGTCTCGACCTTCAGTGTCACCACGCTGCACTGCATCATGTATACCTTGAAGGAATTCAGTACGAAACATCCTTTGGTTATTTTTTATGTAGTCAAGCCGGTTTTCTTCGATACACAGGTAAGCATCAACAATGAATTGTTGTGACAGACGACCGCTCCTCAAAGGTAACGTGTATAAATTGTGTCGATCATGAAGTAATAGCTATAGTACATGTTGACAGTTAGTCGCTTGTCTCGTGAACCGTCAGGGACACGCAAAGAAAGGTCTGGTGACCAACCGCTTTCGCCATACGGGAAAATTAATGGATACTGCAATGACATGTACAATCTATGTAACTTGCTTATCCTTTGTGGTCTGTCATCTTTATGGCGGATGACAATGTCATATTGATGACACGAGGGTCACCATCAGATATAATAGCGCCAAGAGTCCCACCAGATGGTCGGTCATACGAACGAATCCTTTCAAACCCGTAAAGACAAACACTAAAAGTCGAGGTGTCAACAGAGGAAATGAGGTCTCTAGCGGTTCGGAAAAGCTTGACCAATTCGTTACAGCGTTCAAGTATGTCTACCAATGTAGTTACAGTTTCGGGATTGAGGCGAGACTGGTTTTCATTAGTAAAAGCATGAAGTCTATTTGAAATTTCATTCTCGGTGTCGTAAATATACTTTGCAAAAAACACGGTCTTTCGTTAGATGGCGGACAAAGGGAACTTAGCCAGTGATGTATCTGGCCAGAGATCTTGAAAACATATGGACCAGAGCCTCGGTTAATGGTATTATCAACCTTAGCACCAAAGGAAGTCATGGAGAAAGCAGAGTTGTAAGCCCTAATGTTCGTCATGAATTCACTCTGTTGAAAAAGATGAATGATGGTGCTATAAGGTCTTCTAGGAAGTGGTAAGACAACACGACCACCTTTGCAACAGTGGTTGTATATAAGATGTTGACGTGAAGACGCGGACACTGTCCGTTCATCATACCAAAAAACAGCACTACAATACTGACACACCCTGTCACAGTCCCCGTTGTCAATGTAGAACGGAGAGACAACATTAGAATGTTGGACAGTAGACGATTGACAGCCATCAACATTAGATGACTCACATCCCATGTCATGGGTTGACATCAATGATCGAGTAGACGGCGTTTGAGAATTAAGACGTTGTCGTTTACGTTGTGACATGTTTAGAGGATCAGTTTGTTGTCTATGGTAAACGAAGAACGTATCGTAAAGCAATAAAACAACATTGTCTACTAAATTATGAAACAGAAAGTAAAACTCACTATAAAGCAATAACGCAATCGGCTAGAAGTACAAAAGACATACCTAAGAGTAGGACCCAACCAAGCAAAATCACGCACACCCACATGCACCAATGAAACTGTTACAAATAAGAAAGAGAGCAGGTGTCATTAACACAAATTAACTCATAACAAACCATCTGATTAGAATAGTTATAAAATAGGAAATCAAACACAAAAGTAGGACATAATACAAATAATTGTTGGTAATCTATTAGGTAGTTACGTAACACAAAATTAGGACAGATGGATTTCAACGGTGTTAAGTTAAAAACAAATCGGATATATGCAGAAAAAACAGATCTATTGTTTTTATAAATAAACAAATATATTAGAATGACTATGATGAGTACATATTAAATAACTGTAAAAGACTTAATTACTTCAAACAAATATATTCCATAATATCTTCTGTTGCGACAATCAAATGAACTAAGAAACATTGCACAGTGGTGCACTTTTACGACAACATTTCCCTCTAGTTCATTATTGGTATCAATTTACAAAATTATGTAGGCAAAACAGTTCATGATGTTATAAAAAAAAGTCTAAACAAAAAGGAAAAATCAAATACAAATTGAAATGAACAAAATACACACTGTATAGGGTCTCAACATATTAACAAAGCGAACCTTCAAGAAACCAAGTGAACAACAATGCAATCGATAACAGAAAAATAAACCCACTTCCACTATTGGTAAAATACTAATAAACTGTACCTGCCTTCCAGAAACCAATTGAAACAACTAATTGAAGTGTAAACATGTTCAACGCAAAACTGTAAACTCTAATCAACAAAATAACCGAATGCCGATGACAAAGAAGGCGGTGTGGTCCGGTGAAGTTCGATGGAGACGGTTCTCCGGTGAAGCTCCTTCAAGTGGTGGTGTGGTCCGGTGAAGGTGGATATACACTGTTCTCCGGCGAGGCTCCTTCAAGCGATAGTGTGTTCCGGTGGGTTTGCTGAGGTCGATGGTGAAGCACAAAAACCCAAAATTGAAGCCATAGTACTCCTTGCAACAGGTAAAGCAACAAAGCACGTGGAAAGGCAATAACACGCGTCGCCCAATGAAACTACATTGAGCAGAGTACAAATGTAAATACAACACTCTATGCGACAGCTCACTTGAAATTATATATATATATATATATATATATATATATATATATATAATCCCTACTTAGAACTTTAAGTTTCTTTTACTTAAAATATGAGATTTATAAAATTTTGAATATAAGCATGCTTATTTTTATAACTTTTATCTACTATTTTATGCTTAATAATAAAAAAAAACCGAACACGTGTCGACATACATTCGGGCATGCTATGACTTGATGTTACACGGTTTACGTGGCAGCCACTTTGCTCATTTATACAAGTTTTACAATGAATCAGTTAACATTAAGTAGGGATGAGATCAATACCGAAAATTTCGACTTAGGGCCTAGGCGTGTGACCACAAGTTGGTACCTGCTTTATAAATATATCAGAGTTTATGGTTTAATTTTTGCGGAAGACTTTTTAGATTGAATATAATATTAATTTACATTGAAAATTTACTTGAGAATTAAATACCTAAGTATTTGTTTACAAAATACTTGTTTAATATTACAATGATTTAATATCAAAAGATGAGCCATCACGTAACGCGTCTCTAACTCTACGATGACTCCAATCTTTGCTACTTCTTATATGAACTTAATTACCTGCAATGGTTTGGAAAAATACGTCATCTATGTGATGGTGAACACGTATGACTCTATAAATTATTTGAATAACAGTTACAATACAAATATAGTTTTCTGTACACTCAGCAAGAAGTATTTCATTCTTGGGATTTGTACCACTGCCCTATACACACAAAAGTATTCCCCGAGCCACGCGGCCCCTAATGGAGAACAAGTTATGACTGTTAGCTCGTGGCCACGTAGGCTTTGACTGTTTAGGCTGAACAGTTATGTATGGATACAGACACATGTGTAATCGGTTTGAGTTGCTTTTATTTTCTATCTTGTATTATAATGTTTTAGAGATCACGTAATCTCATGTAAACGTTGACTGACTCTTTAAGACAAACACCAATATGTTTCGACTGATTAAAAAGGTTAACGTATTCACCTGTATCGTCGATGCGTTTGAAACCTTTCTTTGATTGAGAATGTAATTAACCTATACATAAATAGGTTTGTATAAATATTTGAATAGTGTTTCTTGATTAAGCTATTACCTTCAAGCTTAACCTAGAAATCGTTTATTACTTTGTTTGCGAATGAAAACACTTTGTTTTATGTGACGTTTGATATAGCATGCTTTGGCTTAATAGGTTCTAACACGTTGGTGAGTTTCTCCAGGTAAGTAAACGGGTCCCGTGTTTGATTGAGATTTATATGAATTACTTTTCATTAGGCAAGAAACTCACTACTAGCGATATCCCCCTTACAATTACTACATGCCCGTCAAAATATATCTTTTGTTAACATTACTTTATTAAGAAGTAACGTTTATGAAAACTCGTTTGTGAATGTTTATAAAATACTTTCAAGGTTAAAGGTTATAGTCGCGATTAATGTTTAAGCTATAACTTTAAATAACTTAAACATAACCCCTAACTTAACGAACACTCGGAATACTATTAATAAGAAAAGAGTGACGGATTGATAGGTGGGATCTTGATCTAACTCGCTTATATGACTGCTAGCTTGATTATAACTTCGTTACTTGCACAAACTTCGAGAAAACGGCACGCCGGCTTGTTACAGAAATCGGGCACACCTTCCTAGGTTAACAATGTGGGAGTAGAAGTGAAATTGGGATGAGAATGGCTCAATATCCGTCACCCCCTTTTATAGGCAATATTTGTAACCCATCGCGATATACGCCGCCATGTCACGTTGTGACACGTGGCCTGCCATATTGTCACACCCCGACCAAAGGCGACGGAACATGCCGGGGTGCAATCGATTGCCCAAATACACAAGACACTATTTAAAGTGACAATATTTAATCAACTTAATTTATTTCATAAATCAAGAAACAACACATACACAAGACACTATTTAAAGTGACAATATTTAATCAACTTAATTTATTTCATAAATCAAGAAACAACACATCTCGTTCATATATAACAAATTTGAAAACAAGTAGCAATCATAATGTTCGTTTTACTAATACCCTAATAGTCTTGGTAACGTTTTTCGTCAAGTCCTCGAGTCAACATAAGTCAAACCTGTAACATTTCATAAAATAAAGTTTGTCAACACAAAGGTTGGTGAGCAATTCATAAGTTTGAGCATATAAGTATATAGTAATAAAAAGCCACAAAACTTGTATACAAAACAATAGATAAAAGCACTAGATTTGGATAAATAGACAATCGCTAAACATATTAGCGCCACCTAGCTACAAGGGGTTGCCACGTAGTCTAGGATTTTATAGTTATCGTTAATTGCATTACGTTAACGACACCTTGCCACGAGGGGTTGCCAAATGGTCTAGGATTTATAGTTCCACCATCCAAAAGCGATAAACACATAAGCATGTAAGCATAGAACACCAAATCGAGCAATTATTTAAGTAAGGTATACAATCACATTTGTGGGTTTAAGATTCAAGTAAATAAAGCATTTAGTTTAATAAGTATGAAATGTCACCCCAAAACGAAAGATGGAAAATGGGGTATGAAAGTACTCACCTCGATTGATGAATTGAGAACTAATTAACAATCGACATATAGAAAGCTTGAGAACGAAATGAACGAATCCGACTTGAAAGCTAATTGAAAACGAATAAATAAAATATATTAATGAACTTGAACTTTAGTTGAAACTACATTTAAAACATTGAACGAGAAGGTTCGGTTGTTAGTCAGGTTCCCGGTTAATTTATCAACGATTAGGGACTCATACTTAATTGATACTTAAAATAGAATAATATTATTTTATTGGGCTTTTAAATAACTAAACCAATATTAAATAGAAACCAGACGGGTTTAAATCAAGAGTTCGGTTTTATAAAAAAAAAGAATTGATAATAAAGCTTATAATAATATTATTAATTAATATTGATAGTAATGATAATAATAATTCTAAAAAAATATGTTTTTTATATATATATATAAGATAATTATGGTAATAATAATAACAATAATTATTATTAATAATTATATATATATATAATTATAAATAATTTTATATATATATAAAGAGAGAGAGAGAGAGAGAGTATAATACTAATAATAATAGTTAAAGAATAAAAATCTTAGTATTAATTAAAGTGTTGTTGATAATAATAATAATAATAAATAATATTGATAGTAAATAATGATACCATAGTCGATGTTGGTTCGATTTTTAAACGAGTTCATCATATTAGAGATCTATTAATAAATATGACATTAATAGTACTAATAATTAAAATTAATAATAATATACATTTTTATAATGAGTTAATAATAATAATAGTAATAAGTTTTATTATAAGTTATGAGATTAATAAAAAAATGATTCCAAACACTCTCCAAAGTTGGTTTAAGGGGGAACCGGATTCGTGACTTGATTACCGGTTATGAGTTAGATACAAAGACAAATAAAAATTATAAATCTCATACTTACCATACAATATTTGGTCGAGAACAATTTGTCGGAGCCGAGCAGGGTCGTCGGAGATAAAGGCTGCCGGAGAGAGTGAGAGAGAGATATGGAGAAATAGAGAGAGATAGACGGAGAGAGCGAGAGAGAGAGAGAGAGAGAGAGATACGGAGAGAGAATAGGGAGAGAGATAGAGTGACGGAGCAGAGAGAGAGGGACGGCGCACGAAGAGAGAGAGAGAGAGACGACGCACTGTGTGGGGGTCGTCGGAAAAACGAGGGGGAAAGGAGAGGGTTAACGGCCGTCGCTCCGGTCGTCGAAGAGGGCCGCCGGAAGGCCGAGGGAGGAACGTGAGGGGTGGTGGTGTCGGGTTGAGGGGTTAGGGTTAGTGGTGGTGCGTCGGAGAAAGGGGAGGTGGGTAGCCGGAGGTCGCCGGAGATCGCTGGAACTTCTAGGTCGCCGGAAAACGGCTAATGGGGGGGGGGTGGCGGCTGGATAAGTTACGGTTAGGGTTAGGGTTAGGGTTAGTTTTAATTTATATATATTACATATTTACATAAAGGCCCTCCAAGTTCTAAATATTTTATGAAAAGGTATTAAACTTAAGAAATGATAATATAGATTCGAAAATGGCAAGTATTACCCCCTTACAATTCATAAATTAATTTTATGTTAAATGAACAACGATTAGTACACGCCTACATGACGGGTTTTGATGAACTAAGTACGTGAAAAATTTAAAGATCGACTTAAATGATTTATCGTGCCACGTGTTGACACGTAGTTTGACACGTGTCCACGGTTATTTAACGTGGTCATCGCGCTACGCGATAGTCCTATGAGTTTGAGCCATCGCGTATCGCTACGCCGCCCAGCAAGTCCATCGCTATACGTGATGAGCCTTATGCTTACCCGTCGCGTATCGCGATGTGTCAGAAGTTTCAAAATTTTCATTTTTGGTCCCTAAACTTATAAGTTAGACATTTTTGGTTAATTTCTAATAGGGTAATTTACGCGGTGTTACATGTTAGAGAATGTCCTTTTTCAAGTATTGTTCTCTCTTATATATATGGGAGGAGTTCCCTTTTACATTTTTCATACATTAATTATCCTAGATAAGTAGTTCCCTTGGTCCAGTTTCTTCCTTTCTCTCCTAAGTCCTCGTCTTTCAGCCTTTTATCCTTCTGATATTGACTGGGCTCAGGAGACATACTTGCCTTAAGCCTCTCACCTGATCAAGGAACACTGACCTTGAGAAGGCCTCTAGATGTTACCCTTCCCTGACTAAGTCCTCTTCCTTATCTTCTTTTTATTAGACCTTTGTGGGCTTTATTTGCTGGCTTCATACAGGTCTTCTTCACCTGTCCAGGCCGTCTCCCAAGCCCAAGTCGAAGGTAGGCTCTACAATTTACAAACACAAGTAACCACACACACATTTACATGTACATATGGTGCTGAACAACTTTCATTTAGTTTTACAATTAGTTGCACAACTTTTTAATATTTTAACCCTCTAAGTTCCACTAATTATGAAATTAATCACATAACTTTATAATATGATAACACTAAAGTTCTATTAAGTTACAAAGACAAGCCCTACAACTTTTTTATTATAACGTTAGCTGATATCCTCATCTTTGATGTAATGCCTAGTTTAAAGCAACTAGTTTGTATGAATTTTCACCGTCTTTAATTATTCTAAATTAATTCATATTCCCAAAGACTCTAGAAAAATTTTAAAAAAAATTAAAGAAATCATTAAATTGGTAATGACACTAAACAACATAAGGCTAAGGGTAATTGGGCTTGGTTGAGCCCCAAGTGAGCCAAGCAAAATCTGACACGTAGGCGTTGATGTGGCACAGGATCAAGCCCCTCAACCAAGCCCCAGAGGGTGTAGTGGTCCAGGTGATCAGGGGTTTGGTCAGGGGCTTGATTGATTTTTTTTTTAATTTTTTTTGTTATATACACAAATATAAATTAAAATACTTCATTAAAACATAAATAAAAAATGAAAATAAAAAGGAAAGTAAAAAACTACATATAAATAGCGCTTTTATTTTTGTGTTGCCAATTCCTTCCGAATACGTTCTTTTTCTTCCTCCATTAGCGCTTGGTCGTATGGCGGTAGGTGGCTAAAGTTTTTGGCTAGAAAAGCCAAACTCTTGAAACGGTTTCTTTTGTGTCGAGCTTCACCAATCGAGTGGATGCCACTTGACAATTCCTTAATTTCTTTTTTATAGTCGCCATCAACAACCGTTTTTTTCCCACGATCCCTACCCGGAGGGCGGCTACAACCTTGGTCTTTCAAATGACCTTCAGACAAGTTTAGGTTGAAGTCAATATGCTTCTCCGACCCGCTCGAAGAGACGTATGTGCCGGACGCACTAGTTTTTGTACGTTTTGCCCCTTCGCCAAAGTCCTCCGCACATAGTTCAATCCATTTCAAGCACTTTCTTAACACCTCCCACAAGTAGCCATCGTCAAACGTCTTCACCACCCCATACCTCCGCAACACCTCTTGTTTCCATTCATCACAAGTGAATTGGTAAACCGCGAGATCATCGGGCCCACTCGGCCGCATTCGGTTAGCATTGCGGTTATGTATCTTGGTAAACAATCCTACATATTTACGAGTATCGGTCCACCGACCCGATATCATATTATCGGTACGAGCCCTACTCCCCACTTGTTCATAAAAACATTCCCGAACCTTGGCCCAAAAAACTCGAGCTTTTTGAAAGTCGGCTACAAAATAAATAACAAAAAATGTAATAAAACTTCTCTTCTTTAAAGAAATATCAAACAATAAAATTCACGAAATAATTTACCCGCGTTCCGATCTTGGGATATTTCAATCAAAGCTTTCGCCAACGCAAGCTTCTCTTCTTTAGACCACGGAGTAGTCTTCCGCTTCTCCGGTGCCGTGGGACCATCCGCTTCGCCGGTCTTCTTCCCCTTCTTTTTGTGGGATCGTTTTGCCGGCTCCGATTGTGTTTCCGGGACCGAAAAATCAGGTTGTGACATCCCAATGAACTCTTGAAACGAATCGACGTCCATGTAGTTACATTCCTCGGGAAATTGAGTGGATGTTGCCCCAACCCGACATGGTTTGTAACTTGATAAATTCTTAAATTATTAGAGAGAAATGAAATGAGAATGGTGTGTTATTGTTATAAAATGGGGTAGTTATTTATAATGTGTTATTTAGTAAAAAAAAACAATTTAAACTAGCCAACGACTAGTTTTTTGAACCCCAAATGCCCAACGGCTATTTTGTGTCCCGCGACCACACTCACGCCGCCCAACCGCGCCCCGGCTCACCGGACCGGTGTAACGGTGTTCGCGAGCCACATCACCGGCCACCTGGACCGCGCACCACCCCTCACCCCCCACCCCCATAGTCTAATAATAAAAGATTAGAAGGAATCTAAATGTGATGAATGATAGATACATAAATACGTAGGGATCGCCATCTTTCTCTTTCCACATATATTTTTTTAGACTACTCCCGTTGGCAATCTCATATTAAGATTGGTGGGCCCAAATCTATAAAAAAATTGAAAAAGAAAATTTACCAATATAGATTGGCAATCTGGGTTGGTAGAGCAAACCCATATTGCAATTCAAACTAACCCCCAATAACTTAATTATTCAATTAACTTTTAATATTCGAACTAAAAAAAATAATTAAACACACGATATTTCTTAAAAAAAATTATGAACATTCCGACATAAATTTTATTTAAAACAGACTTCGTTAAAAAAATCTTTTTTCTAAGTTGGGATGGGTTGTGAATGTGTGTAAAAGATTGGGGTGAATTAAATTATGTAGATTGAGGAGTGAGAAATAAATTTTATAATATAATATTAAGATTGTAAGATTGTTGATGGAGATAATCTTATTTATTTATTTCCAAACCCAAAATCAATTTCCAAAATTCTTTTCATCCTTGTAGATTATATAAATATATATTTTCCAAAATGCCAAATGTGAAAATGAAGGAATCATGGAGTCACAACAAATATATGTGCAATTAAATTAAATATCAAACAACAAAACACGACAGACAGATTCTTCACTTGACAAACTTCATTCATTCTACCCGTGGCTTCATTTTCATTTTTAGAGTGAGAAACTAAAATTATAGTATTATAAATAATATAATATAATATAATATAATACAAAGAAACAGATCTCCTTTTCTCCTTGTACCTCTTGATCAGAAAAAGTGATTTGATTCTTTTCGATTTTCCTCTTTCTTTTTATTTTTTATCCTTTTTCTAATTAATTACAGTAATTGATTTGACGGAACCCATGAGAGACCTTTGATTGTTATTATGTTGTTGCGTGACTCACTGTATTCTTCCTTCGGAAGGAATCGAGTTCGTTGAGGTCAAGATTTATACGCTTTCACGGAAGGTATCAAGTCCATTATTATTAAATTGTTGTAGTGTGATTGAATTTGAATTTGAATTTGAATTTGAATTGGGTTTTCGATTTCTTCAATGTTCCCTGTTACGGATAATATATATATATAATTGTTTTAGTTTATGTGTGTGTATTATGTGTTAAACTTTAACATAAGTGTGTTTATGTCGATCAATCCAAACACTCATTCGCTTTGCTGTTGTGTCATTGTCAGTTGACTCTTGTTGACTTATTTTTCTCTAAATTTACAGATATGTTAATGGATGATAATATTACCAGATTTGAATCATCATACATAACCATAACCTATTTTCTTCATAAAGAATCATTTTTTGTACTTTCATTTTGCATATTTTTGTTCATATAATGATCTGCATAATCAAATTTGGGACAAAACTCTTTAAAAGTTTAGTTTTTTTGTGGTATGAATGTGTTTGTTTCTTGACATGGTTGCAGAAATGGGAGCCAAAGTACAACCGAAAACGTATTTTCCAGGCTCTATGACCGATCTAAACAACGGTTTTCACAATCTATATCATGATGACAAAACTCACAACATCCCCACCAATGGGACCACCCAACATTATGACTATATTCTAACAGCACAAGCTATGGATGGATACAACAGTTACGCCAAAGAGCAAATTAGGCAAACTATTCTAAAGCATGAATCAGTCTTCAAGCATCAGGTCGGTATCGGTTTTCTTTTAGCATTTGATCTAATATTATTATCTGAGTTTGTGATGTTTTTTTTAATATACTTATGGTGTTTCCTTTTATTCCAGCTTCAAGAGCTTCATCGGTTGTATAAAAGACAGAAAGATTTGATGAATCCTGTGTCAACCGAATCATTAAATTTGGGTCATTTTCTAAATCATGCACCACCTAATTTTCCTCAAATGAACCCGAGTTTTAGTCGAGCATCTACTTCGAGAACTGACAATATGTTTTCATCAATGGATTCTATTAAGGGGAAAGGTACATTACATGAATACAACCCTCTCATTTCAAAATGTGGCTTTTTTGAAAAAAGAGTAATTGACCTGGACACGTCTGCTGACGTGGACGCGAGTAACAAAGGGAAAGTTTTTAACTTGGCTGACTTGAATGAACCGGTTCATGTGGAGGAACGGGAAACGGCTTTTTCAGCATTTTTTAGTAACAAAATCAAAAGTGATGAATTATCTGCAAAAAGAGCGTTATTTGGTATTGAAGTCGGTGGAAAAAACCACACACCGTCTTTTGCTTTACCATGGAGAAACACAAACACTACTTCTCATCATAATATTTGGCTTAACTCATTCGGGTCAACAAGTCAAACCCCTGGGCTCTTTGAAGGCAATTCAAGATTGAGTTTGACTCCAAAGTCAACCAGTCAAAACGCATTTATTGACTTAGAAAAACACAGGTTTCTCGACATGTGGAAAAACCATGAAACCCCTGAACAGAAACTACCGTCTTGGCTTACATCAAAACCTTTGCAGACAGAACAGGTCAAAACAAAAGTCCATCATATTAACTTGGACGCGTTACAGAATCATTCTCAGCAGTTTTTCAAGAAAACTGAAAATGCAGATACTAACGATAGTGACTCACGGAGCATTACAAAGATCCTTGGCGTCCCGATTATTGACAAAAAAGTCGAACACCAATGTGAAAAATCGAAGGATATTAAGCATAATATTGATTTAAACTTGTCTCTTGATGAAGAAGACGGTTCTCCAACAGCACCATCTTTCCCTGAGTCGGTTGTCAAGATTGCTACAATGGAGATAGACTTAGAAGCTCCAGCAGTTCTTGAACCTAAACCAGATGATGGATCCACAGATAATAATAATAATAATGGTATTCATATGGAGCTTGTTAAAGGTGCAGCCGAGGCGATTGTGTCCATTTCACTCTCGCAGCCGCCATCCACAGACACTTTGCTTTGGTTTGCTGAGGTTGTTATTAAATCTAGCGAGGTTAAGGAAAACAAAGATTCTGTTCCGGAAGGCATGGATTACTTTGAGTACATGACATTGAAGCTTGAAGATACGGAAAACAAATACTATAATTATGTTCCAATAATTGTGGAGGAACAGAAAGAAGACGAAAACGGCCCGATATCGAAACGAACAGCAAGAAAGGCACAAGGAAGACGGGGAAGACAAGGGAAAGATTTTCAAAAAGATATCCTGCCGAGTATGGTTTCGTTATCGAGGCGGGAAGTGACCGAAGATCTTCAAGTATTTGAAGAGGCACTTTCAGCTACTGGTGTTCGTTGGCAGTCTACTTGTGGTAAAAGGAAAGCTGCTGCTAGAAATGGTAAAGTCAGGCGGCGGTTGGTGGCTGAATCTTCGTGCAGCCGGTCTCCGCCAGCGGCATGTGGAGGTGGCAGTGGCGAGGAGAGGGTTATGTCGTTGGAGAAAAGTCTTGAAGGGTGGGGGAGGAGGACGCGTAGGCTCCCGAGGCAACGATGTCAAAATGGTGGTAATCATAATCAGTCTGTTGCTTTGAAATGCTGAGTAGAGATGTTTTCTTGGTGTGGTGTTGTAGTCATTGTTGTGCATAATTAAATAGATCTTTTATAAAATGTCTCAGCTGCAACTTATGAAACTTGTCACAAAGAAAGTAAACAAAATCAGAGTGGTAGTGGTAGTGATAGTTATGAAACTTCTTGCATTATGATGTGTTAAAAGAGTATATTATTGTAATAGAATGGTGTTTGGTAGAGGTTGTAAAAAGTAAAAACTACCAAACATGTGAAGACGGCTTTGGATTAAAACCGAGAATCGTCAAGCATCGGTTAAAATGGTCGAATGGAAATTTCTAATATGATCTAGACCACAAGAAAAGAGTAAGATGATTTTGGGTTAACTCATATAACTCATTTAATAAGCATGTCCTGTGTGGGTTGACCTATTTAACCCGTTAATAATCTTGTGATCGGGTTTTATGAAAATTAAATAGGATGACTCATCAACCCATCCAAAAGTAGAATAAAAAAGAGTAGCTAGTCAAGTCAACGTATCTTGTTGGTAACTTCATTACAACTCATTTATAAGACGGCAACATTTTATGACTAGTTTAACTTGTTAAAAACTAGATAGCAATCATTTACAGCCCATCAAACTAATGTATGGTTCACCAGTTTTAAGTTTTAACACCTATCAACACAAATAATGGGAAGCCAAGAGATCACGTGGCTTTCATGAAAAGTGTCACGTGCTATTGATTTATGTCTCAAATACTGAAGAGAGGTATAGGCTCACATGACACTTGGTGGGTTTTAGGTTTATATCCATATATCATGTTCTCGTTTCTTTATTATTTGTTTGTCAAAATACAACACTATCATTAGTTACTTGTAATTAGTTATTGTAGCTTTTATTTAAAGGTATTACGTGCTAAACTTATATAGACATGTTTAATACAGAAATAAACTGCATATAAGAAAACTTCTTTTCTAGAGCGGTGAATTTAAATCTAGAAATATGTTTATAAATTTGATAAAACAATATTAAAAATCTGACAAGACAATTAGACAAACAATGGTGGTTTAAAGTATTTAAATGTGTTTATATATTGATAAATAAAAATATTAGACACATGTATAAATATTTAATGATAACAAAATATTAAAAAATGTAACAATTTAATGGTGGCAAAAAGGTCCTACCGGGAGTCGAACCCAGGTCGCTGGATTCAAAGTCCAGAGTGCTAACCACTACACCATAGAACCTGTTATTGCTATAAAATCCATGAAATTATTAATAAATGATAGAATCGTAACGGACTTTATAGGAACTCTGTGTATCGACACATTAAGGATTCAACTTGATTTCTTATTTTTAGTTGAGTTGACTGGTTATGTATTTTAAGCTCATTCTGCATTTTGTATACCTGAAGTATCTTATATAAATTGTTATATTCTAATATAAAAGTCAAAACGTATATAAACACTATTATAAACTAGGTTTGTTTAATAGCTAACAGTCATACGATAGGCATAGCCAAGAAATCATTTTGTTTTTCAATTTGCAAATATATTCTAGTATTAAATTCACTAATAAATAATCAAAACAAAATTCAGCAGTTATAAAAAATATATTACTACTTGGTATAAAAAAGAATATCGATCAATTGTGTATTTGGATACAACTAACATTTTATAATGGATTAAAATTAAGTACTTATAATTTATATCGGTAGTCCGTAGTAGAGGTGTATAAAACCGGTTTTAAACCCAACCCGAACCGGTTTGGTCATCGACTGTCAAAACCGGTTTGACTCAAACCAGTTCGGTTTATAAACCGGTTTAGAAGCAGGATAGGCCGACCTGGTCACACCGGTTCGGTTCGGTTTAAAAACCGGTTTAACCAGTTTTAAACCGATTCTAACCGGTTTTAAACCGGTTTGGTTTTAAAACCGGTTTGATAGATTTGAAGGGGAACCGGGCCTGAAACTGACGGTTTGGGTCGGTTTAGAAACCGTTTTGGGTGAAACCGGTTTTAAACCCAAACCGATTCGGTTCGGTTTGCCTAAAACCGTCCCAGACCGGTTTTTTTTACACCTCTAGTCCGTAGCAACCATAAAATGAGCATACTAATCAGGTGATCATTGACAAGATCCACCAAAGGCCCAAAGGGTATGTGGCAAATGGCATGACGGTATCATAGAGTGTTATGATGAAAATGATGAATTTCTTCTTGAGGTAGAAGGGACTATTATTTAAGATGATTAAAGGGTGTGTTAACATTTAAGAAAAAAAAAGATTAAATTCATCTAATAATATATTATATAGCAGAAGCATATTAGCAGCCAATAAAAGTATTCCTTCTATTTTAAATATAGTATTTGTGTGTATTAGAAATGTATTCAAAGTAGCACAGAAAAGACAACATTGTGAACATATTTAAAAACCTAAATCACGTCTATTAGTCAGGTTTTGGGGGTTTGAGTTTGATTAGTTTAATCCACTTGATGAATGCACATATTGTCTATTACGTACGTTTGATAAGTATGTCATGTTAAGGTTTTGTCAAAACTTATTCTTAAACCCGTTGAAAATAAAAATACATATTAAATCAAATAATTTATAAGTTTAACTTGTCAGCTCGTTTATGACCGTTTGACATGCTTGCAACTTTATTACATGTTGATGTTCACTACAAGAAAAATACCATGTAGGAACGAAATCCATAGGGACCACACAAGTTGTTTCTATAGTTCATCGTATAGGAGCAACATGTTGTCTCTATAGAGTTTTTCTGTTTTTAAGTTTGAGAACTCTATAGAAATGACATGTGGTCTCTATAGAGTAAAAATAATTTCTTTTTAATTTTCCTTAATTCAGGTTTGATGAAAACAAAATATTAAAAAAATGTTATAACTTGTGGAGACAATAGGTCGTCTCTACAACATTTAATATGCATATATATTTTCTGATTTTCTTTTAATAATGATCAAAATATAAGAAAATAAAAAAAATCAAAATATTCTAAATTATAGAGACCACAAGTTGTTCCGATAAAGTTTAAGTGAAAAGAATTTGAATTCATCAGGCGGTAGAATTTCCCACCAATTCAAAAAATCAATATTAGAAAATAACCTACTCTATAGAGACAACATGTTGTTTATATATGCCAAATTAATCTCTTGTGAAGTTATTAAAAAAATATAGTTGTTGAAACTTATAGAGAGAACATGTTAATTATATAAAGTTTGACCAGTGAAAATTTAGGAGCTAAAATTTCCCACAAATTCACCAAATTAATATTTTCAAAATTAATAAAAAAAAGTATTTATTTAATAAATACGACATGTCGTTTCTGAAGGGTTTTTATAATAAACCGTTTTTTGTTATTAGTTGATAGGTAAATAACAACAAATTATTATATATAATAAATTAGGAGTTTGGTGTCGCAAGTGACCTCAATCGTCCACTTGGCGGCACCCAATTGGCTACTTTTTTTGTTTTGTTTTAAAATTGGATTTTTAAACATTTATTCGTGTCGGCAAGCCCCCGTAACTCCTAGGACCGTCAATGCTTGGGGTTTTACCAACGGTTGTGTTTTAATATTTTTTTTTTGTTTTAGTTCCGGTAGCGTATCGAACGTAACCAAATCCGACTGAATTCGTGTCGACTCAGTGCCGTAATGCCCAGGACCAACAACGCTCAGGTTTATCAACGTCAAGGTTTAATGAAAGCCAATTGAATGCCAATTTTGTTTTTATTTTATTTGTCTTTGTTTTGTTTTAGTTCATGTATCCTAACGAACGTGACGGAAACCGGTTGAATTCGCATAGACTCACCACACTTTGTTTTAGTTTTGATACCGTAACGAAAACCGACCGATAATTGATTTTGTTTTTTGCTATTGCTTTAGTTCTGGTACCATAATGAACGCGACGAAAATCGACCAAATTTGTATAAGCTCACCGTCTCAACGCCCGGGTACAACATCAGTCGGGTTTTACCGATGCTAGAGTTTTACGGACCGA
This sequence comes from Bidens hawaiensis, assembly GCF_021521415.1. Lineage (NCBI taxonomy): Eukaryota > Viridiplantae > Streptophyta > Magnoliopsida > Asterales > Asteraceae > Bidens > Bidens hawaiensis. Next base: position 102,922 of record NW_027496757.1, read on the forward strand.
GACCCCCTATTGGTGCACCTTAATTTATATATATTTTTTTGTTTTAATTCAAGTACAAAAACGCAAGTAACTAAAACCAACCGAATTCACGTTGACTTGCCTCCTCAACGCTTAGGACCGACAACGCTTTGGTGTTACCACAATCTGAGTTTTACCAACCTGCCCCGGCGCAACGCGCCGGGCAAAACACTAGTTTATAATAAAAGGTTTTCACTTTCATACGGTTTTCAATGTTTTTATTTCTCATTGTAGATAAACCACAAATGATATTGTATATTGATTGTGTATCTAATATAGTTTCCATTGTAGAAGTTTTATTGACCTGAAAATTTTATTGTTTCCATTATAACATGTTATTTGGTTGAAGTGATTTATTATATTTGGGGTTCGTAGTTTTTTTAACATGTTTAAATTGTTTGAATTATCGGAAATTTCTGGTTTAAAAATGGAAAAAAATATTATTTTTTTTTAATTTTTTTAAGACCTATAGAGACAACATGTCATATCTACAGGTAAGAATATATGTTTTATTTTTCAAAAATGAACCTATAGAGACGACATGCCGTCTCATGTTGTATCTATAGGTTACAATATATTTTTTTATATAAAACTTATAGGGACAACATATCGCTCCTACAAGATTTTCAGAATTTTTTATTTTTTATTTATTTCAAATCTATTGGGACGACATGTCATTCTTATAGATTGAAAATAAATATTTTTATTAAATGCTTATTGGGAGGACATGTCGTCACTAAAAGTTTATCTATGGAGACGACACCTGTAAAGACGACCTAAGGACATGTTGGTACGAGCCTCTAGTGACAAAACCTGTAGAAACAACATGTCGTCTCTATATGCTTTTGAGACCTATGGAGACCACATGTCATCTCTAGAGGCCAAAAGCACTTGGTCTCTACATGTGTATTTTCTTGTAGCGGTTTATGGCACATCAATTTATCTACGACTTGTTTAACTTGTCTGTTACTTTGTTACAACCCGCCTATAAAAAGCAACTCATCTATGGCTCGTTTAACTTATTTATATAGTTGTATTATAATCCATTATTAACCCGGCAATCGTGTGTTCTGATTACATGATTTAAGTTGTATATTGTTATTTAGGTTAAAGTTGATGTATTTGAGATGAGTAACTTGGAACTTCCAATATCACGTGGCTTTCATGAACCGAATCTTAAATTCTCAGTTGAGAGTTTTGTAGGCCCACGTGACACTTGGTGGGTTTCCATCCATCAACTGAACCGGTCTGTCATTTTCATTTCTGTTTGTTGAAAGTGACTTCAAACAAAATCCAATAATAGAGTATTACTAAAAGCTTCGAAATAAAAAAAAAATGCAGTTATGTACTAAAATATTCATTATGTAAGTAATGGTAATTGGTTAATTATATCTTCATGGATTTGGTTTCAGATTTTTGGAAATCAATTTGATCTGTGAACACTTTTATTTACTAACAAAAGTTCGAAAGCTTATTAAATACATGTCATATTAAAACCCAATTTTGTCCCTTTCACGTCCTAAAGGGGTGAGGTGTTTAGTGTTCTCCTCGCTAGGCGCTAGCACCGCCAGTCCGCCACCTTCCCAGTTGTTGCCATCATTCTCAACTCTTAAACGGGACTATATTATTTGAAGATTAATTTTCTTATTTGTATATGTAACGTAATTGGTACTGTTTTTATCGGGCCATATATGAGATTAAATTAACTAAGTACCTGTCTACTTGACAGTTGGAATGATTGGAGTTGTTTATTCACTTCAATAGTTGAAATTGAACACTAGTCTTAATTGTTTGAAAAAGAGAATGAGGGCGTAGTTGGAACTAATATTTTCATCTTTCATTTAGTTTTTTTGTTTCTTAAATTAAAAACAGGGTATAATATTCATTTCAAAAGGTTTAACACTAAAGATAGACATCATTTGCATCATACATCCTTTGTGCTACCATGACTGAACAACGAATATCAAATGTGAAATACTTTCTCAAACTTAGGAAACAAAATCGTAATATAGACATGCGAGATAACCTATCCCCATGGCTATTTTTTTAGCAATCATAAAGTAGTTTTGAAATTTGAATATAGTCAGGGTTAAGGTTGAATCTAAAGTTCATTTTATAATAAATATTCAAGATGATATACCTAATAAGAACATATTATTTATTAGTAGTATTATAGATAAATGATAGAATATAGTAACCCGTAACTTACCTTAAAGTACAAAAATACATATATTCACGAAACTGATCCATGAATTCACATCACAAGATTTCGAAATCATAAATACATACCCAATCATCGATTCACCGAAAAAACAGATTTGAATCGTTAATCGGTCGATTTTTTACTTTTTTTCACGAAACCCGTTTTGAGCGTATTACGGATTCTCGATCGTTTTTTTATTTTGGCTTTTGAGCGTTTTCTTTTTTTTGTCCTTGAGTGTTTTGTGTTTGTCTTTGAGCGTTTTGTTTTTGCCTTGAGCCTAATTCGCGTACGTTTTGGTACGTTAAGGATTAGTGTACGATAACCTAACTCTAATATTATATATTCAAAGGTCATCTTAATATTGATTTGTGTCATGATTATTTCTGGTTGTATGACTGTATCTGTTTTGAATATAAAAGATTAATAATTAAAAAAAGAAAAGAAAAGAAAAAGCAATATTGCTTTCTTTATAATATGGTTCGAATCTGTGAGAAGTGAGCGACGGGCTTGTAGATATTGTGTTGACAAATAAATGAATAATTTAAACGTCTCTGTAGTGGAATGATTTTCTAAGTACAGAAACATGTTCATCAAATGATAACAAAGTTAAAAAACAAAGAAAAGTGTAAACTTAAAAATGGTAGCGACAAAAAAGTTCCTACCGGGAGTGGAACCCAGGTCACTGGATTCAAAGTCCAGAGTGCTAACCACTACATAGAACCTATTCTGTTTGACTATTTTATAAATAATTTAATAACCATTATTAACATTGAGAACTTTTCTTTATATTCTTAGCTTAGCCATATATACGAGTAAACTCAGAAAAGACATAATTACATAAATTATCCTTTATGTTTATCCCAAATTTCACTGGTGGTCATTTATCTTTTAATTGATGATTATTGTCCTTTACGTTTAAAAATGTCACACCTTTTGTCCTTTAGACCTAACCCCGTTAAAAATTCTCGTTAAGTTGTGTCATGTGCTGCTCACGTGGGGGTATTACTGTAATTTTACACTATTAAAAAAACATTTTAATTTTATCCCAAAACTACTCTTCTTCTTCTTCCAACCTACCTGCAATCAAACACCATAGCCGCCGGCCCTATGAATTCATCCACTGCCACCATCTATGCAAGACAACTGTCGCGCCGACGACGAATTAGGTTTAGGGATCGGCGGAATCAGCCGCGCTGACGACGAATTAGGCGTCGTCAGAGAGCCGGTACGGTGGTTGAGAACCGGATGGTTAGGCTTCCGATTTGGGCGAGGATGATGAACGGGCTTATGTTAGGTACCGATTTACTAGAATATGCTACTGGATTATGATTTGGGGCGGCTCTGGTGTTTGGTTGCAGGTAGGTTGGAAGAAGAAGAAGATAAAGAAGAAGATGAGTTTTGTAATAAAACTAAAATGTATTTTTTTAATAGTATAAAATTACAGTATTACCCTCACGTGAGCAGCACATGACCCAACTTAACAAGATTTTTTAATGGGGTTAGGCCTCAAGGACAAAAGGTGTGACATTTTTAAACGTAAAGAACAATAATCATCAATTTAAAAGATAAATGACCACCAGTGAAATTTGGGGTAAATATAAAGGACAATTTCTGTAATCCTGTCCTCAGAAAATGCAATTATGAGTTATGACATATCTAACATTTTGTTAAGAATTCAAGTTGACTCGGTTAATTCAGTAAGGTTCTTACATGATCTAATCAAACGGATATAGCTTAATTGGTTGGCCGCACCGTTTAAAAAAAAGGTAAACATTATAACTAACTAAATCATATGAACTAGTTAAGTTAGTTTAAAGGCTATTATTTGTGTTTTCGAATGCCTAAGGATGTAACCAACAATTTATCATGGATTCTCGAATGAGAAGACAAATCCATGTATGTTAACAAATGTATTAATTAATAGTTTTGTTCGTATACGTTATGTCATTAAACTTAGCAAGCCTTTTTACATGTTAAGGGTGGAAATTTCTAGGTCCAGGCGTCCAACTATTGCTTTAAACCGAATCATAAATGCACATTTCGGTCATTAGAAATCATAATCAATTGGTTCACAATCGGTGATTCGTTTTTTGTTTGACTGAATTAGTTTTAAAAAAGAATTTGAAGTCGTGGCCAGTTATAGCCTATTAAGCATAGGAAACAATGATAAGGAAACACATGTACGCGCTGGCGCCCATGGATTTCATACACGAGATATTTGAGTCTATTTACGCTCACAAATTTCTGGCAAGCATACAAGTAAATTCAGAGTTTTGAGTAACCATAAAAGTGTTTGGGAGGTTTATATATAGGACAAATGACATATAAACGATGAACTGTAAGGTATGTTACGAGCATGTGAACGGTGTATATGTGTAAAAATGTGATTAAAGTTATGAATGATCACATGCGTGTATATGATTTATAATGGTCTTTCGAAAGTACGTAATAACGATTTTGGAAAAGAAACGAGTTAAAAGTTTTCCATAAGGATGGTGAATGGTAATATGGTTTATGTGTGTACGTAGTCTTTTAGTTGTTGGGATTGCTTGATACCAAGACAAACGTTACACAGCGGAAAGAATAAACCGTCTGTTTCATGCTCAAAGGCCACCGGTTGACTAGATGTGAGATTGTGACGTACAAGGTTGTCCTTCATATTCCACTGGTTTACTTGTAAGATCAATGGCATGGGGGTAAATAATGTGACGCTTATTTATTAATAAGAATAGTGGTTTTATAATTATTTGTATAAGATTAGATGGAATGCTGTGAACCAATTGTGTTCAAGATGTGAATATTGTATATGTTAAAGTTTTTTTTGGATATTTATAAACGTGTATTATTTGATTATGATGTAGTGAACGTATTTTTGAAAGATTGGATTTTAATAATTTAAACTTTGCTATATTGGCTGATATTAATCCCAACTTTCACCATATTGGCCTTTATCGAGCCCCTTACCTAGCATAGACTAACTCGGTTAGTTTTAGAACAAAAAAATTGTCAACTCTTCAAGTTTGTGGGACGAATGAAAAAGGTAATTAAACTTCAAAACCAACCGCCATCTCCGCCACCACCACCTCCACCGTCGCCACAATCGTCCCACCACCGCCACCATCGTCCCGCCACCACTACGCCGATTATAGGTTTATGAAGGGAGTGTTTGAAAATTTATATCATTATTAATTAATATATAGTGGTGGTGGCGGGAGGATGGCGGTGGCGATGGTGGTGGAGGGATAATGGCAAGGGCGGTGAATTTTGAAGTTTATTTATGTTTTCATTTGTCTTTCAAACTTGAAGAAATTACATTTTTTTATCTAAAACTAACCGAGTTAGTCTCAGTTAAATAAAGGCTCGATGAAAGTTAGTAGGGTGAAAAATGAACTGTAGTATTAGCATCAAAATGGTCTTTTCGTAGGTAATAACGATTTTTGTGAATGTTAGGTTATTTGAAGAACTGTTTTGCAATTTATCATTATTATCATCATCATCTCTCTTCCGGCGCCACCACCGATTAATCATCCAGTCTCCGGCGACATGAGCGCCTGTAAACTCTTCTGCCGATACTCTCTGTGTTTTCTGGAGTTGACTACAACACGACGCAGCAGCAGCATCCACACTTGTACTCCTCCTACTCACCTTCTCTCTCGCACTCCAGGTAAATATGCCTAATTCATCTCCATTATATATATATATATATTATCTCATTCATATATTTATAGTTATCCTATTTCTGTCCGTCCGTACACATGTAAACATTTCAATTCAAATCCCTAGGGTTTAAGCTTGAATCCTATCGTCACTCTCACTCCTCAAGATCATTCAGCTCCGTTCCAGCTGCCGTTGCCGTAGAATCCACCGACGATAGTTATGTATGTCCAGAACCAGAAGATGATAATGAAATTAAACAACCTACTGTTGGAGATTTGATTTGGAGAAACTCAAACGACGACGTTTCAAGCTTCATGAAGATGGAACGGACGGCCGAGCCTCAATCCAACACTCGGTTTCCGTATCTGGATAAGTTTATAACCGGAGACACGTTTTTGAGTAGCCGAGAGGTACTGGATGCGGTGGAGCCTTCGTTGATGGAGCTTCGGAAGGAGAGGTTTAGGAACGTTGTGAATAACCGGACCTACAATGTTTGTTTGGTGGTGGAAGGTTTGTCGGATGCTGGGAATGTTTCAGCTGTGTTTCGTTCGGCGGATGCGTTGGGGTTTCAGTCGGTTCATGTGATTTCACTAGATTGCAGCAAAAGGTGTTGAACTGATCTGAGGTGACTTTAACCTTTGCTTTTGTGCATGTTTATTGGATTCATCATATACTGTGAATCGGTTGTTTTGAATTACAAATGTTAATAGTGTTGATCAGTTTGATGAAAGCAGTGTTAATCGCTTGATTTGAATATTTAGGTATAGAGAGCATCGTCATGTTAGTATGGGAGCGGAGAAATGGCTGGACATTGAGCTTTGGGATAAAACTGAAAAGTGCTTTGAAGTTTTGAAGTCACGTGGTTATCGCATTGCTACAACACATGTCGGGATGGAGACGGTACATATTATTTATATCAAACACTTTTGCAGACTTTTAGTGTTTAATTATGGTGAATATATGTGTGACCTATTGACTATGTTCAGGTTTCTGTTTATGATATGGATTGGTCGTGTCCCACTGCTATAGTCGTCGGAAATGAGGGCAGGTAAGCAATTGATGTGTTTGTTAAAGATTATTATTAGATATGCTGAGCATTATTGTAATGATTGTTATCACAGGGGGATTAGTGAAGAAGCTTTGAAATTGTCAGATATGCATTGTAGTATTCCAATGAAAGGAATGGTGGACTCGTTCAACGTCTCTGTTGCTTCTGGGATCCTCATGCACCATGCGGTCTGCGATAGAACTAGAAGGCTGGTAAGAATCTTGAGAAGTTTAAACTTGATTTAGCACATTGATTTCTTGATTGTTACATGCTACACTTTATGGTGGTTTTGATTATTTTTTTGATATGAAGGGTTGTCATGGTGATCTAACATCAGAAGAAAAGCAAATATTACTTGCTGAGTTTTCTCTACGACATAGCAGGAGTTCAATCAGCATTGCTCATGAGTACGCCAAGCGAAAGATCACAGCTTTACCCAAGCTTTAAGCATATCATTTGGATAATTGTCAAACTGTATTCTATTTTTGAGCTTCTTGTTGAACTTTGTAGTTTAAAATTGTGATCGAATGTACCTTTTTGTGACCCAATATATATCAAAGGAAACACATTATTTATTCCCTTTAAGATCAAACTTAGTCATAACTTCTGTAATATAAATTAAACGCTTTACAACTTGATTAGACTAACAAATACCAAAAGGGTATATAATTCAAAAAAAGAAATACAAAGATTTAGAGCTGCTTTGCATACTCATATCTTCATCACGTTGTTTTCTTTCTTGTGACTTCTAAAATTATTCGATTTTGTGCTTAAGTTCCGTGTCTGGAATCAGCATATCGGGTGTAAGATGTGATCGACTGAAAGGATCCGTCTGCAGTTTAATAAAAACATTACAAAAACAACATTAGAAATTGGAAGAAATAATGAGATAGTGTTCTGTATAAACAAGCTTAAAGATAAATGTTACTGCATCGCTGAGAAGATGCCTCTGAATCACCGGTCGGTCCACTATGATTCTTGAAGACGGTAAGATGACCAGATCTTTCATCAGTGTGTACTGCAGTTTCAACATTTACAACACCCATAAGACGATCTTGATTTTATAAAACTTGTTATACATCAAACATTGTAATAACAAAACCAAATTACCTGGATTGGGTCAAAGAATTCATCTGGAATGTCTCCAAGAATAGCTTCAGCGTCCATGACTTCGAATGCTGCAGCCTTAGCCTTTTTACCAAGATCATCAAAAGCTTGTATCAGTCTTGGATCTTCACCGATTCTTCTAAGAACATTTGCAGCTTCCGTGAATAACTGCACACCATCCATAATTATCTCATATGAAGCAGCTTCCGTAACGAACCTAGTCAATAACGAAATTATTTTTTATGTTTACTTCTGGTACGATAACGAACCTAATCGTTACCAACCGAATGTTTGTCGACCCGCCGCTGCAACCCCTGTGTTTGTTTTGTTTTTTGTTTTAAATATGTCAATTTTTCGAAATTATTTTTTGGGTTTAGTTCTAGTTTCATGGCGAACCTATAGATACATACCGACCGTATTTTTGTCACAACGCCTGTAATTTGCCAACCAAATAAACGACGTTTTACTTATATTATTTTTTGTATCATATGCTATATGTCTACTAATTTATATTTCTATCAGATACCGACCATATATGTTCCGCTTTGATCATAAGCCGTATGTGTGCTAACAATATTTGGGCGCTCACGTATAATTTTTTGATTTAGTGTAGGTGTTGTGACGGACTTAACCGATACCGGTCGAATTTGCGCCAAGCCGCTGCTACAACACGGCGAGTTTCAAACCTAGTTAATATGAGATACCAAATCATAGATTATATATCATCTATATATAATTATTATTTCCTCTTTAGAACGCTAACTCACACACTCATTAATTATACTAGTATGTCTATCATGATATTCGAACCCTCAACACTTGAAGACGCGGATCATCTTTTGGCAAGTTGCTCGTTTTCGGTGACCATTTGGGAAGAGGTTTGTAGGTGGGTCAAAATTCCTAGCCCGGGCAATTTTGTAGATGTCAAGTCAATTTTGTTTTTTGGGAATGATTGGAGTTCAAACAAGGTGAAAAGGAAATTGCTTATTACCATATTCTTCGCTACGATGTGGAGTTTATGGTGTAATCGTAACAAGATTTTTGAAGGCAAGGCTATTTTGATTCATAAAGTATTGGGCGATATAAAAGAATCGGCCTTCTTGTGGCTCTCTATACGTTCGAAGATTTCTATAAGGGAGTGGAGCTTATGGTTTGGTTTTAACTTGGACGGAATGATGTAGTAAGTGTTTTGGTTTAGTTTCTTTGGTCCTCTTTGGTCTTGTTTCTCAGTTTCTTGTTGAGTTTCTGTTAACATGTACTCTTTGATTTTTGTTCTTTATATATAAGCCTTGCTGTTCAAAAAAAAAAGAAAAAAAAGCTCTTTTATTTATGTAGTTACTTAAGTTTTTTCGTAAGAAATATTTTTCTTTTGACACCTTTTTATGTAATTTCAAAAATTTATGTTTTATGTATTTCATTTATAAGTTTAATGTTTATAATTGCTTTTGTGTATTTCTATACCTATATATTTCTCATACTTTGACCAATTGACAATCTTTCACCAAGTATGGTATTTGACCACTGTTATTACACATTGTCTAATTCTTAAAAATCATTCTTAGCATATGGCTTGTAGTTTTTTGAAAGTTTGAATCATTTTGCTTAACGGGCATTGGGTTTTTTTGCTAGTTTGATTCGTTTTCCTTAACATGCATGTGTTTTTCACATGTTTGGTTCGTGTTCCTTAACAGGCATCTAAATTTTACAGGGGTCGTTTGTTTGGCTTGATTAACAATCTGTCTACTGTGGTTACAAGAGATTGAAAAAAAGGGAATAGTAGTGAAGCTAGTGGTAGAAAATCTTGCAAAGAAAAATTCAACGTTTACGAGTGATATTAATGTTAATCTTAATATTATATTAAACAATGACTAACAAATTTTGATGCAATCATTCTCATCTCTAGCACATGAAAAAGATCTTCAAAAGATGTCGAACGATTCAAGTCAAAACCAATGCATCTGTTTTATCCGCACCCACCCGAAAGACATATAACTGCCATTACACATTGAGCTTGCATTTGCTTCCAATCAACCATTTATACCATTACCAATATAACTAACAAATCATCTTTTTGTATCCATCTACAACCAATACAATAGTTCAAGAGAGAGAGTATCACGTTTAATAAGAATATGTAACAATCTTGGACTAAAAAAGAGTTGAAAACACAGCCCGTTTGCACATATGCCCATCTTACAGTCGTTGCAAAACTAGTAGTCCACACTCAACTACCTGTTCAAGAAACATCAACCACAATAACATAATCAGTTTTGAATATTTGGCAAAAACTGATTCTGATTATCTGACAATCGAGAGTCAAAATGATTATGATTGATATAAAATGTGTAGAAAATTAGTAAAAATTTTACCTGAATGAACTGTTAGTATATCAAATCAATCAAATTCCGACGGCTCTTCCGAATCAGACAAGGGCAAAAGCGTACAAACACCAAGAACATGTCCATTAAGGCACACATAATACTCAATACAATCTTCATACGCACCCAACCGACAACTGGCACTTTGTGGGATCATCTTAGCCTGCAGCATACTCCACAACTTCCCTTTGCAATAAGGGCAAAACTCTGTAGGGTGAAATTTAGCACCCCTTCTTATAAGCATCTTACGCACCTTCGATGTGGCAAATGACTTAAATACCCCTCTAAAAAACCCCACATCCCCTTCTTCTCCTTGGTCTAAATGCTCACACGGGTCAGATACATACAAAACATCAGACCGACAGTTTGGTAACAGAAAGCTTTTCCCAGAAGTTCTAAAAAACCAAGTCCTGTAAGCAAAGTGACCAGGAATGTAAATCTTGTTGAACAAACCGTCCTTTTTGCAACCTGAACAGTAAATAAGAAGCTTCCCGAGTGCACTCCAGTTTCCATCAACACTGTGGCTGCCACTTGATTGAAGATCTTGCATCATTTTGGGGGCTCGTGTTCTACAAAACTCCTTCCAGAGAACTCGTCACAATATCATCAAACCATTTGCAGACACAAGAAAGTGCAGCAATTATTTTGGGATTCCAGTTTAAGTGTTGAAGAAGTAGAAAGATTACATCTTCACTTAAATGCCCTTTTGTGCACATACAGCTTGCAGAGTGTATGCATCGGTACTGTTTGGTTATAATCATTGTCTGAACATGTTAATAGTTGAGATACCATAAACCAATTAGATAAATATGAACATATAACCTAATAGCAGAGTAAACAATATTCATCTATTGGTTTACTATAATATCATAATCATTCGAATTAAAGCAGTCATACATGGAACAAATTCACATATATTTACAGTTTTACACTTTTACACTCAAGTCACAAACATAATGCAATAATACAACAAATATTCAACAATGTTCAGTTCTGTATCGGTTCACTTAAAGCTCTGTTATAGACAGTTGCAGCATGAATTTAAATTTGGAAACACATAAGCATACTAGGTTCGGTTCAGTTGCAGTAGAAGTAGACTAACGAAGACACATTAACCATAACTGAATTGTCGCTTAACCATAGCTGAGCAGTTTTGTCGTTTATGGTTGTTTGTTTATCATATCCTAATCATTCAAAATAAAGTCGGCATAGAACAAATTCACATATATTTACACTCAAGTCACAAGCATAATGCAATAATTCAACAAACAGAACCATACTTGATAACGCAATAATACAACAAACAGAATCATACTTGCTGACATGATAGTCAGCAATGTTCGGTCTCGGTTACTTTAAAGCTCGGTCATATACAGTTGCAGCATGAATTTAAATTTGGGAAAACACAAACATACAAGATTCGGTTCACATTAAGCGTTTGCCAGCCATGATTAATTTCAGTTAAATTTTCTGGTTACAAATAAATGATCTATTAGCTAAATATATATAATCATGAAACAACGAAGAAACAGTACAATATCGAAATTAAATATTTGCCATGCTCCTCACCTCAGCTCATATGAAGAAGAAACCCTAACAAATTAAACCACCTGCAATACAAATCAACAAAATTAGGGTTTGGTAACACATTTCAAAGATAATAACTTACTTACAAATAAACAATATCTCTTTTAACTAAATTAAAAACCTGAAAGTATCGAATCGTTAAGTGAAAATCGAAACAAAGTGTTACCTTATTATTATTATTATTATTAGGGTTTGGTTGGAGTGAAGAATGGGGAAGTAGCAATGCAATTTGCGAATCTGATTGGATACAAAAAAATAAACGTATTATTAAAGGAAAGGATAGGTAGTGATAAAGTGACATGCCTGTGATTTTGATGCGATGGGTGATGAGTGTACGTGGACGGTTGTGATTGAGTTGTCGGAATGTGTGGAAACACGTCAAGTCAGCAGCTAAGAGTTGATTTCTGGCATGCGATTGGCAGTCAACAATTGGTTCCATCGTTGGTTGTTTTTGTCTATACAATTGATTTTTCTATAATTTGTCTTAATCCGTTAACATCTACAAAGACACACCTATCAAAATGTCACGTATCGTATTGTGAAGTCCCTTGGTCGACACGAGACAGACTTTTCGTCTCACTTATGATAAGGGTCATTTGTTTCGTCTTGTCATATACTTCACAAGGAAACGACCGTAGTTCCCCACCAGTGATGCTCGTGTGTTCAAGCATATTGGAGCACATACACTTTACAAATCGTTGAGGCTCTTCTCAATGAGAATCAAAGCTAGCAGTAAACCCAAAAATTCAAAAACAAGTCAAATAATTACAGTCATCAAGCATTCGATACGTCATAAAAAAACCCTCAATGGTGATGGAGTACAATGAGATAAAAATCACTGGATCTTCGTGGCTTGAATCACAATTATCTTTGCCTCTTGGATTGCATGCATTCTTAACTTCTTGTGGAGACATAAGCTGATAAGAAGGGTTTCTTTCTAAGGTGAATGAGTCTTTAGCGAACAATGGGCCTAGGAGTCAGCCTTTAGAAAAAGCTGTAGGTGAAGAACTAATGGCGGACATTTGGACACCATCAGGGCCGACCCATAGGGGTGGCGGGGTGGTTGACGGCCACATGCCAGACACCCCGTTCCCGTTAGGCCCGATTTTTTTTAAATTATATTTATTTTTATTAAAAACAATATGTATATTTAATGTTTAAACTTACTTACATGACCACTAGCATGGTCTAGTGGCAAAGTGGTATTACTCTCAACCCAAAGGTTATGGGTTCAAGTCTTATTTGAGACATGTTTAATCCTACTTTTATACAAAAAATTTTTACACAACCCAAATTATAACCAAGTAAACATATATAAATATTTAATTGTTTAAACCAACAAAATACTCATTTTTAATTAAGGTCTAAAAAAAAGTTCCCCTTCGGCCTAAAATATATTTTGTTTTCTCGAAGCCGGACCTGGACACCATATTACAATTATGTGGGCTTTATATTACGACAGTAATTTTATACTGAGACAAAAATGTAAATATTGAACAACCGAAAAGAATAACTTTATTATAATAAGATAATATTAATAAAGTATAACAAGAAAATGAAAACGAGGCGAAAGAAGATAAATTACAAAGAAATATGATAAAGTTGCTTGACTAAGAAGACAAAAATAATGCATGATAATCAGGTTGCATAATATATGTCACTATGAGTTTTGTTAATATACTTTTTTACTTGTTTTGGCTAATTAAAATGACATGTTTCGTATGTTTCTGCATATGACTTTACGTGATTCAGTGATATAAAATGAATACTGATTACTCTTTAACTTCAAAGTTATGCTTGCAAACTCCAAAGATTTGAGTATGGAGTGTTAATAATTTTAGGACATCATAATAGAAAAAAATTTGGTTAAAGTTTGTTAATGCTGGTGATAGTAATTACTTTCCTAATCTCTTGATTTAACCTTATTACCCTTCTAATACTTTCTAACTATGTATAGATTATGTATATTTCTTTATCAGTTTTCTTTTGCAATCATTTATATATCTTTGTTAGTGCAATCTTATCACTTAGAAAGTAAAAACAAAATATGAGAACTGAAATTCTAGTGGAAAGTCATATAATTGTAGAACAAAATGAATTCATTGTCTCAAACTTCTGGTAGAAGACGAGTCTTTACAGTTTACACTATTAAACTTTGTTTGTAGGCCGTGAAATCAATTGGGCCGCAGCCCACATTAAACTCTTAAATAATAATAATAATAATAAAATAAAAAAGAAAATGTAGAGGCTTTTTACTCAATCAGCTTTCATTTGAACATTATTGTTCAAACATCCGACAAGTTCAATTGCTGGTAATTGTGGAAAGTTGCCTGCGCACTTTGACTTTTGACTTTACAAAAAAGCCACCACACCATGATCAAACTTGTCTAGTTCTACTTCTACGGTTCTACCTTCCACAATGAATTGGTAACCTAACATGTTTGGACAAACCACATATGTTCTACAACAAAGGCCTCCTACGGCTATAGATACCTGCCTACACATGATTTAACCACAACACGATTTACGCCTTATATAGAACATCTACCAAATTTGACCCAAATCTGATTTGACACGTTACCCATTCTAAGTTCTAACCTGCCCGATTTACCAGGCTTACCAATAACCCATCCTCAGCAAATTCAGCATGGATTTCATTTGATCATGACACAATTTAGTTAAAAAAAAAAGAACACATTAAAACCACATTAACATGTGTTTGATATGATCATAACATTGTCACTTCATTTATTCATGCATAAGTTCAACCAAACATAAAAAGCACCCACTTAGTTCAGCTAAACCAACACAAACAAGTTATCATCAGGCTCTAAATCTAAAACTCTTTACAGAACCTGAATTCTTGTGAAAGAAAGTAACCGTCTTTTCATTTTTCATCAACCGGGCAAAGGTTTACCGTCTTGAAGCGAGATCACAGTTTCAAAAGCACCAACCAATGCCTTCACTTTACTCTTCCTGCTCTCAACAAGCTTACTTGCGGTTTCTTCTATCACATTATTCAACAAACCTTGTGCATCTTTCTTTTCCTGCTCAATTTGATGCTTCAACACAACACTTTCAGGCCCATTCTTGGATTCATTTGTATCCTCAACATATTTCTTTTCAAAACTTGTTCTTGACGCACGCTGCTTATCTTCATTACCTTCCATTACTTTCCCTTTTGAGAATTTGAGCTGTCTAGGAATATCAATCTCAGACTCAACATCTAAAGTTTTGCTTTTATAAGTTTTTCTTGAAATATTTTGACCGCTTTCGTGACCATCAATAACCCTTCTTCTGAACTTGAGCCTTCTAGGAGTGTTATTCTCCGACTGAAGATCAAGAATCTTCCCTCTCCTAAACCTTAACTTTACGCCTTGTTCGTTTTTATCATCAGAAATTACCATTTTGCCCTTTCTTGGGATCTGCTGATTCCCGACTGAAGCCACCATTTCACTAACATTAGCGGTTTCAGACCCATCTTCTGAAACTTCGGCTTCTTCATCTTCAGTGTAATCAGACTCGTTTTCTAGAACCTCGTCATCATAAAAGGATTCAGGGCTTTCAGACACGGGAGGCGCGATTAGAGCTTCTTCTTCTAGAACTTCTTTGTCTAAACAAGATTTTGAGCTTTTAACAACTGCTAAATCTTCTAGAATTTCTTTATCTGAAAAAAGCTCAGAACTTTCATGAACCGGATGGATGATTGACAAATCATCGACAACATTTTTGTCCGAAAAAGAATCAGAACTATTGCAAACCGGAGGGTTGACCAAATCCTTTGACGATTGCATAAAGTCAAACTCCACGGTCTCAGGTTTGACCTCCTCTTCTACAACATTTTTGTCTGAGAACGAATCAGAACTATTGGAAACCGGAGGGTTGGCCAGATCCATCGACTGTTGCAAAAAGTCAAACTCCATGGTCTCAGGTTTAACCTCTTCTTCTACAACATTCTTGTCAGCCATTGTTTGTTTAGGCTTGGTTTTTTGCATCCTGTTTTGAATCTTTTGATCCTTCAAAGGTGTGACCTTTTTAACAACCCGAGGTTTTTCCGCTTTCAAACTTGCAGCTCTATTGAAAGAAGCTTTAGGGGACTGTGATCCATTTGGTGTAACCTTTGCAACAACTTTCTTAACAGTACCCGTGCTGACGGTTTTGACAGTTTTAATGTCTTTCTTTTTAATCTCACCAACTGTTTTAACCTCATTCTTTGTTATTTTCCCGTTTGTTGACGAAGTTTGTTTATTAACTTGTGGTTTCTTTGATGACGATAATACCAACACATCCTTTTTGGGTACCTTTACGGGTTCAACACACGTTTGGATTTCAAATTTTGTAGAAGGTTTCTTTTTCTCTAGTGAGACTAGAGTTTTTGGAACAACTTTATCTTTCTCAACAGTTGTGGTTGTTTTAAACTTTATAGGGATTGTTGACTTTGAGTGTTCATGTTTCTTACCAAACTTACAGAAATCATGACATGAACCGGTTGAAGCCCTGAGATAATTCGGAACAGTATTACCTTCTTCCCCGGCACTCTTTCGAGAACCGGTTATACCGATGGAGTGGCGCCTGGTTTTTCCGCCAGCAAGATTTGGTCGGCCGCCGCCGGAAGTAATGGATATGGATTTCCTTCTCTGGATTCCGGTTTCCGTGTTTTTTTCGATTAGGGGATTCATTAAAACTAAAGTTATGGTTTCAGAAATTGATGACCTGAAAATGAGTGATGATGATGATGTTATATGATTACTAAAGAACAGAAATCAAAGTTGCAAAAGTCATAAACAAAACAAAAGAAATAATAATAATGATTCCTACCACCCACATATTATCAATTTCAAATTATAATTATAATTATAATAACACTCATATGAATCGACGAACAATTGAACACAGACTTACAATAATACCTAATAATATTTGAATGATAAGATGGGTGGATACAAAGGAAGTGATTGGATTAAAAACACAAGAAACCCTTTTTACAATATTATTATTATGATGATGATGATGATGATGATGATGATGATGATAAAGCGATTAAAAAGGAATGAAACTGCATTTCATTTCATTTAAACCCTAAAACGAAAGATAATAAAAAGAATAATAATAATAATAATACCTAAAAGGATGAAACTGAAGAATTTGGTAAGTTAAAAAAAAATACCTTTGTTTGTATGTTTTGATGGAACTAGGTTAAGAGCATAATAATAAATGGCATTAAATTGAGGGGAGGGGAATTTGAAGGTAGAAGCAACGTATGGAATTAAAAGAAAGAAAGAAAGAAAGAAAGAAAGAGTGGGTTATGTAATGTTTGTTGTATGGGTTTAGAGTGTGTGTGTGTGTGTGTGTGTGTGTGTGTTTGTTAGTTGATAGAACAAGAGAAAGAGAGATGAGGGGGCGGGGAAAGGAATGAATGAATCAACATGTATGTATGTATGTATGTGTATGTATGTATATACGATATGTGGGTGGGTCTCACTCTCATTTATCACTTCTCGTTATCAAATTCTCGGGTTTACAACTCAACTTATCGGGTCACTCTCATCCACCCATTTTCTCTCAATATAGAATATTGTTCTCTCAATTGTTTTAAAGGATGTCTTCTAATTAGTTTTGTGTATTATTATTATTATTATTATTTATTACA
This sequence comes from Bidens hawaiensis, assembly GCF_021521415.1. Taxonomy (NCBI): domain Eukaryota; kingdom Viridiplantae; phylum Streptophyta; class Magnoliopsida; order Asterales; family Asteraceae; genus Bidens; species Bidens hawaiensis. The sequence goes on from NW_027496757.1 coordinate 120,570, forward strand.
TACAAACTTTGTTTTAGTTGTAATCCGGAGATACAACTAATTCATATCTATATTTTCTTGTTAACATGACACATGTGTTTTCTTAAACACACAAAAATCTAAAATCTATTATTATAATAAAAGACTATTAACTTGTGCCACTTATCACTTCCTTAGTCATTCTTATTTATTTTTAGCATTTTTTCAAAAACATAAATTTGAATCTGGTCAACTCATTTACCATGTTTTCTAAAAATTCGAATTCTTTGTTTATTTGGAAAGCTACAATCACGATTTACTAGTTATTTAAAACTTTTCATTATATCCTTTTTTTTTCATAACTAAAATACCATTAGTTGTTTGTTTTTTCATTATTCATATTTTTGTTGACTATATTTTGCTTAATGTGCAAAGTTTCTCATTTTCATTAAAATTAGTTTATTTAAAATTTTTAAAATTAAAGAGAATTTTAGGTAAATATTAAAACCATTATTAGTTTGAACTGAAATTTTGAAAACCTACAATTCTGGTTTTTTTTGCTAAAACTCTAATCGTACGAATAATCATTAGTTTTAAACCTTAAAATAAATATTAAATTATGTTTTTTTCCTTATTAATGCATATATAAGTGTGGAAACAATCATGGTTTACTAGGTGTTTAATATTTCAACAACTTTCAAACGAAATTATCTAATCACACGGAATATGTATCAAATTATAAAATTCATTATTTAACACCTTTAAGTAATATAAATGTGAGTGATTTGATTTTTAAGTTTCTCTGAATATAAATCAATAGATTATTTTAGATAGATTTCTTAATAAATAAATCAAGGGTCTAATATGATCAAGCTATAATTACGACTTTTTTTTATTTAATCTGGTCAACTCATTTACCATGATTGTTTCATGTAAATATGAATTCTTTCATATTTTGAAAACTACAATAATGATTTTTAATTGTTTTAAATAATTATAGAGACAGAGATATATCAACTTAATTAAATACCGCAACTTCTTTTTAAAATAATCACTAATCACACGGGATTAGTATTCAAAGTTTAAAACATTCCTTTTCTAATATTTTAAAGTACTATATATAAGACACATCATGTGGTACTTTGCTATCTTATACGGTAATCAACGTTTTCACAACAATGGCAAACAGGTTAGTATGCCTTTTTCATATTTCTGCCAATTGCATTCCTTATGTAATATTTTCAACTATTTCATATGCTCCTTGGTTATATGACTTTTAATTGTACTAAATTAAAAAAAAGTTGAAATATTTCAATACAGGTCGGTTGGTGACAACAAATTTATCATGCTCAATCAACTTCAAATTCAATTAGTATAATACTCTGTATCAAAATTTATGTTAGTATATTATTATTAAATGTATCCAATTCAATAAAAAATAACCAACATATATGTTTTTACTTGAAAGAACCCGTGTTCTCACATGGACAGTTATACGTTGCCTTGTCAAAAGTTACAAGCACACATGTGCTAAAGAATTTGATTCTTGATAAATAAGGTAATCTGACTAATATAACTACAAATGTAGTGTACAATGAAATTTTCTCATTTGTAAAATATTTGTGTAATATTTCTTTTGTAATTCCTGTAATTTTAATACAAGTTGTAGTTGTATTAACAATATATGGTAATTTCGTTGTTGATTGTATATTTCTTAATGTTTAAATTTTAAAATGAGAAATTACGATTTGCCTCCCTATGCTTTATGGGCGGGAGCACTTTACAGATCCCAATCCGATTTAGCGCGTTGCGTGCCACTAAAGCATAGAGAGGCAAATCATAATTTTCTATTTTAATTTTTTCATCAGTTACCCGTGTAATACACGGGTCTCAAATAGTCACTTATAATCAAAACTTGTTGTGGTCACCCCAAGGACCATGGTGTCCTCCTCCCCCGACCGTCCATGCCTCTCCTCTTTCTGTCAATATACATCGATCAACCTCACTTACCCTTAGGAAAAAAAACAGCCTTGAAATCAAAGTTAGAAATATAACTTGCATTGGAGAGGGGTGTTGCCATGTTGGTAAGGTGGCCAATGATCAAAATGGTGGTGTAGAGGGAAAAATAGTCTGTTACGAACCTCGTTCGTTAATCAAATTGTCCAAACATGGGCGAATCTTCATTGGGGCCAGGGGTGGCCCCGCCCCCCTGTTTTTTTGTGCAGTAGTATAAATTTACCCGTTTTCGGCCGAAAAATTTTATACGTAGTGTAAGTTTAGCTTTTTTTGGCCCGAAAATTTGAGTCCCCCCCCTGCGTTTATGAATTTTTGTATACATTTTGAGCTCCCCCCCCCCCCCCCGGTGCCTCAGTCCAAGCTTCGCCAGTAGGTCCAAAGAAAATAGAGAGAAACCAGAATATAATTTATAGATTTTTGGAAGAGACTTTGATTGATCAAATCATATATTTTCATTCCCCATCCAAAAGGTAAACATGCATGGCTTTTAAAATCCTTAAGAAAATAACTACCATCACCACGTACTAACACCACAATCTATTATTATTATTATTATTATTATTATTATTATTATTATTATTACTAGTTTTTGAACCCGTGTATTACACGAGATTTGTCAAATGATAAAAATAAATAAGTTCTGTTATTTTGAAAAAATAAACAAAATGAAAGGTGATTATAAATTAAAAAATCGGGTATGATATTTTAATTGTGATTCTTAAAATATTTTTCATGATTGAAATTGCGTGTAGTTTAACATACCATATAATAAAGACAGAATTACAAATTTTATCCTTTGAAAAAAGCCAAATTACGGTTCGTGTCCTTTTTTGAGTTTCCTTGCAGGCGGTGTCCTTTAAACATTTTTTTCCTACACGTTATGTCCTTTACGCTAACTGGGTTAGAAAAACTCAGTTAAATGACAACATGTGCATGGCATGTGAGGGCTTTTTGGTCATTACAACGAAGTAGTTCAAATATACACACACGCTCTCTCTCTCTTCTCATCTTCTTTCTCTTCTCGTCTTCTTCTCTCTCTACACCACCACCACCACTACCAACCCCCTTATCTCAGCCGTGACCACCACCAAACCAACCCCCTTTCCCGTCGTTGTCTACTTAGATTGAAGGCACAACCTCAATCGTTAAATTTCGTGGTGGTTCGAGATCTACCCGGAGCTCGACGGAAAATCAATGGTGGTTCGAGATCTGCCCGGATTACCACCACCACAAATCTCAGCAACGGTTTCCATTAACACATCCTCCTCAGCAACGGTTTCCATTAAACACATACCCGTTATTAACCACTGCCCCCCGTAAAACACTAGTTCCGGTGGGTAAATTGACCGATAAGTTGACCAATTTTGACTTCCACCCGTCGGATGAAAGCTTGAAGAACATGGCGTCAAACTTGTTAATGTGACGGACCCACATGATTCGTATACCCAGTCGGATAATAACCGGAGTGATGACTCGATTTGGGACTTGGATAGTATTTGACTCGGGGGGCTTTTTGGGGATTTCAGATTCGTATACCCAGTCAGATAATAACCAAGCTCCTTTGCCTTTGATTGCCTTTGTACGGACTATTACGAGTCCTTCGTATCGTTTGGTGAGTGTGTTTGCCGTCGTTGACTCTGTTGACTCCGATGGTGGTGGTGGTGACTGTTGTGTCGCCTTGGACATTATTATCTAGAGGTTGAAGACTTTTTGATTCCGACAAGGTGTAAGTTTTTTAAGTTAGCCGCAATTGAAAAGTGAAGGTGGCCGGAATCGGAAGAGACGGCGGAGAACCATGGTGGCTCCGACGGGGTGAAGGTGTGGTGATGGTGGCTCTGGCGGAAAAGGGTATGTTGGCCGGAGTGGTTAATGGAAACCGTTGCGGAGGATGCGGAGGATGTGTTAATGGAAACCGTTGCTGAGATTTGTGGTGGTAATTTGCAGGTGATGGTGTGGTGATGGTGGTGGCTTAGAGAGAGAAAGAAGAGAGAAATGAGGGGAAAGTGTTATAAATTTGCAGGTACTGACGAAAAGACAAAAATGCCCTCACATGCGTCTCACGTGAGGGTATTTAACTGAGTTTTTCTAACTCAGTTAGCGTAAAGGACATAACGTGTAGGAAAAAAATGTTTAAAGGATATTGCCTGCAAAGAAACTAAAAAAAGGACACGAACCTTAATTTGGCTTTTTTTAAAGGACAAAATTTGTAATTCTGTCTATAATAAATCTAAAAGATTCATTGATGATGATAAACTGAGTTGCTATAAATGCAACTGCCTACACAAGCCTTTGAGGCTATATTAGTTTTTATTGAAGTTGTTTTGAAATGAACCATAGTCACCATAATTCAAACTGAATTCATGAGTCTTTATTGTTAAAACATGTGTTGACATCTTTAATAAAAAGTAATGTATACACTGAGAAAAATTATGTTTTAGGTTTTTATATTATTGTAAATAGTCATTAATGTATGCATTATATCTTAAGATGTAACTCATGGGCCAAACCATTTTCACCAATGACCCATGGATAGCATAGATTAAGGAGAAGAGAGATTAGAAGATTAGTATAGAATTTTAATCTATGAATGAATATGGTTATGACACATAGACATCATTATTTTGGTTTATTAGTATTGTAAGATTATTATTAGTAGTAGTAGTAGTAGTAGTAGTAGTAACTGATCATGGATCCATGTTTCCCACTGCTATGGATGTGCATCAATGTAAATCAAGACATATAACAATCCCGCCCGATTAAAACATCCTTGTCCCCAAGGATAAAATCGGAACAGGTCTTCTCGACACACCATGGCGGGCGCCACTCGATCATTCCAACTGCGTTCGGAGCAGTACCAACGGAGTGCCACGGTGGGTGCCACTCTGGTATCATGGCATGGTTCTTCTTGATCGGTGTCCTTGAATGTGAAGCCATCCTCCAAAGGTTTGCGATCTTCCTCGTTCTACCAGTCGAAATGGTAGCAACAATAGACTTTGTTGTCAGATCCGGAGATGGTGGAGGTCCGAGTACATCCGCTAAATGTTGTTGAATTTGTTCTTGCATTTGGTGCTGATGCGGGACGTTTGGTGGCTGGGTTTGGACCAAAAAGTGTGTTGTTTGTAGGTGGGTGTGTTAATGGCGGTGAGGCGGTGGTTGCAAACAGCACGAGTGGAGGTGGTTTGTTGACAGGGGTTGATTTCGGTGGCGGTTCGACAGCGGTTTGCGGTGGTATGGCGGAAGCGGATGATAGAGCAGGTGGTGGAATTGCAAATTTTTGGGCTGAAACTGGTGGTGGCGGTGTAGGGGTGCAGTGGGCTTCAAATGAGTTTCGAATCGATTGGAGCGCGGTGAACACGGTTTGAAATTGGTACTCGAGTCTCGCAAATGATTCATTTAGCCGTTGACGGAACTCAGTTTTGGATAGAGTTTGAGCAACCATAAGTTTGGGGGATCACGGCAGCTCTGATACCACTGTTACGAACCTCGTTTGTTAATTAAATGGTCCAAAAAAATAGAGAGAAACCAGAATAGAAATTATAGACTTTTTGAAAAGACTTTGATTGATTAAATCATAATATTTTCATTCCTCATCCAAAAGTTAAACATGCATGGCTTTTAAAAGCCTTAAGAAAATAACTACCATCACCACGTACTAACACCACTATCTAATAATAAAAATAATAATAATAATAATAATAATAATAATTATTATTATTAGTAACTGACCATGGATCCATGTTTCCCACTATGTGCATGAATGTAAATCAAGGTACATAACAGTGTCAACTTTTTAAGTGTTAGGGTTAATTTACAAATTAACTAAAGAAGAGATGGAAACAAGAATTGTGGTTTCTTTCTTTTTAAGAAAATGTCCCCTAAAGTTCAAAATTATTATAAATGGGACAAAGTTTAAAATTATTTCTCTATATTGTAGTTTACTACGAATTGTTTTCAATGTTAATTTTTCGGATGGTTTCCTACAAGTTTATATATAAAACACTCACATACGTAATCTTCTTTTGAATACGTCAAGCATCAAATTATTAACAACCAACCCAATCTACATGCTGAGATGGATCTTGGAAATAATTTCTATGCCTATATAATATCCAAGACAAGAAATAATATACATATACAAAATTTGTAAATAAAAGCAATTATATACACTTTTGTTATCTAGTCTCTTGATGAAAGAAGTGATGACAATGATATGATTTGTGATAATGTGATCGCCCAAAAGATAAATAGTCGAATGATTGTTTGAGGGGATAGATAAGATAATGAATATTTTGCACCTCTCGTTCATGAATAAATAATCAATATCAATATTTTCAATATCTAGAATAAAGAACACGTGTCAACCTAGGTAAATAAACAAGCAAAATATCGTGAGAATTGAAAGTCGGTTGTTGTAGCAAAACTCCTTTCTTTTTTTTTTCTTGGGAAGATACATGGATTCACGTTCATTTAGACTTCAAAACCGACCATTCATAAAATAATTCTTTTATTCTATTCTATTTTTTACACTTCTAATATAAAATTCCTCATTAGATTTGATCGAATATATACAACTCTGTATGCAAATTGCAAGAAGTCACTAGGGATTGGAATATAAACTTCACACATTCATGGATGTTTATTCTAGAGGCTACCAAATATCAATAGTGTACGTTGTGTTAACGGGTAGGTGTATTGAACTCGTTTATCAATAGTGTACGTTGTGTTAACGGGTAGGTGTATTGAACTCTTAAACGGGTTAATAGGCTAGACTATGTATTAACAAATGAATTTCAGCTTCTAGTTTGTAACATAGTTAACTTCGTTTTATGATTCTGGTAAAGCATATCTGACCAGATGAAATTTCTGTTCAGAGTGAGCTTCAAATATACGAAATAAGCAGAGTTGATTTATCGGGCCAGGACTCGAGATCGTTATTAGAATTTCTTTTCTCGCACTATAGCCAAAACCAAATTCATTTCGCGGAAGGTTAAAAAATAACATCACTTTTACATTGTTAAGGAAATAAAAATAACGTTAAGCATTTGTATATGATCCAAGGACAATTTTCATAATCCACCAAATAACTAATTTATAAACAACTAGCGTTTTCCCTGCTTATTGCGTCAGATAAATCGGTAAAACTCGGATGGTGGTAAAACCCAAGTGTTGATGCAGTATGTCGACGAGAATTTGGTCGGTTATGTGCGTTATTGTACCGGAACTAAGACAAAAAATAAAACAAAAAATATAAAAATTGGGTGGGCCAATGGCGTGGTGTCAGTCGGTAAAACTCGATCATCCGTAAAACCCGCCCGTTATCGATCCCGGGTGTTGAGACAGTGAGTCTACGCGAATTTAGTCAGTTTTTGTCATGTTCATCACGGTACTAGAACTAAAAAATCAGTATTCGGTCGGTTTTCGTTATGATACTGAAACTAAAACAAAACATCATGAGTCTACGCGAATTCGGTCGGTTCATGTTCATCACAATACCGTAACTGAAACAAAAATAATATAAAAAGAACCAAATCAAAACTGACAGTCGGTTGGCTTTTGTTACGTTAATGAATAATGAGGGACCGCAATCAAAACAAGAAAAAAAACAAAAAAAAGACGGGGCCACTTTGCGGCACCAAACATATGAATTATAATATATAATAATAATTATTTTATAAAGAAATACGTGAAAATTTGGATCTTGGGCCGTTAAGCCCCACCTCGGTTATAGTTTTCTTCTTCAACTATTTTTTTTATTTTTTGGTGCCTAGGAAGTAACACATTCAAGGAATCAAGGTAACAATATTTTAATGGAATACATAAAAAAGGCCGAACAAGTTAAAAAACAAGAAAATGACAATAAATGCTAATTAAATAACATCTGGAATCTCTGAAATCACCGTTATCATCTGGCCATCGTTTTCACTGTCATCCATCAACACTTTAATGTTTTAATCCAAATTCTTATCTCGTGAAATAAGTGGTTATCTTCTAAAAAATCTTGGTAAAATTTTCAAGACCTTAATTATTATATAATTGAAAAACTATGGTTTTTATTGTTATGTAACAGGTAAAATGATCATTTCAACATGTAAACTCAAATTTTAAAGTGAATGTTGAAAAAAAAAGAAAAAATAAATAAAAACTTCAAAATCATTGATCTTTTAAAAAAACTTTTATTTGGCAATTAACAAAAGTTTAACATAATTAACAAGTCGTTCAAAACATATTATAAAAGTGCAATTAATACATTACTTTAAATAATCACTTTTTGTTACCAAAGAACCTTATATTTGTGTTTTTCTTTTTTAACTCGATATTAGTAGGACTATCACGAATATTTTGTCATTGACATGATATAAAATGTAAAATAAATTAATAAAACAAACATGTGCAATATATATGATGGATGAAAATTAAGGATAGCTTGTAGGAATTTAATGTTAAGTCGATGAATTTCTTTAAGTTATGCGTTACTATGAAAGATTACATAATTTTTTAAACAGCAAAGGCCGGACACTTGGGATCACCGTTCTGCCAGGAGAACAGAATGCGGTGACCCGTCCCATCCACCTACGGAGAAAACACCCGACTGAGAAAATTCTCTGGCTCAACCCGGAACATAATGCTCCGGGCGAGACTCAAACTCACAACCTGCTCCCATACAAAAAGTGATGCTACATAGAGAAGTTTCATTATATTTCTTATAAATAATTAACTAACTACACTAGATCAATTATGAAAATCTAAAGCTTAAACATCCGTTACAGGTTAGCTTTTAACCCGACCAATTCGCCAATTAAAATACGAGCATACATCGCCATTAGCATCAACTTTAAACAATTGCAACACACACACAGAAATACAGAAGTCATCTGAAGTATTTTCCAATTAATATCACAAAAATTGACAAAAATATGCAAAACATATACTGACTTGATGCCAGAATCCTCAAACCCAAAGCAATATGCAAAATTTAATGTATGATTTACATGTCATTATAACAACATTGCTCTGGAATTGAAAATTGCAGCTTTCATGAAACCCAAAACAATGACTTATGTAATAACTAATAAATATATTTCTTCTCATCAATTTCGTCTTTTAAATCTCTATGAACCTCAATGTGTTGTAGTATATCATCTTCAGCGTTCTTAATCTGCTACAAAGAACAGTAAAATTGTAAACTTTACCACATACTACAATAAAAATGAATATTCTTGCCAATGATCATTGTTTTGGTATAAAAACCAACCTGCAAACAATGCACTTGGACTTGATTCTCACAATATAACACACACGCATTTCTGCTGCTTCGCGTCACTTTTCACTTTCATTTCTGTTAAATGGTAATAAAAAAATTTTTAAGAATGCTCCTTTTAGACATTTAACAAATAATAAGAAAATGTAAAAGATTTTAATAATTTTAAAGATGAAGCTAACCTTTTTCTTGAGGCGGTTGACTAACAACAACATGCATGGTTGTAACGCCACCAGGGACATCACACAAAGGATTCCTGCATTCTCCTACCGTTTTGCTGTTCTCTAATATTTTCCCGCTACTGATTAATTTTACGTCTTTTACTGTTTTTGGAGCATTATTCTTCTCTGCAAAATCATTAAAAAGCACGACACTTTCATCAAGTCAATAAGCACAAATTGAAAACCAAGACGAAATTCAAGAAAACGGTTTTTGTTTGTTACGACTCTTATATTTTTTATTTATCAAGATACGAAAATTTTACAAGAAAAAAGGTTAAATTTTCTAACAACGCAACATTGGTTTATAAGTTGTATGAATTATTGTTGTACTAACCTTTGGGCCATTGAGAAAGGATGCTTTCTTTCAATGATGCAACACTTGCACTCACCGGGAAGCTTTTAGGACCGATATCCGATCCATCAAGTAAACGAAACTTAATCTCCAACGAATCTTGCACTCCAGACATATTCAAATTTCAATAGAAAATACTTTTTCAGTGTCTAAACACCCAAAATCTTCAATCCAATAGCTAAACAATCTTTAACAACTCCAATTGAATAACATAGAAGCTACAAAAAACAAGATCTTGAGCTTGATCTAAGACCTTCAATTTAAATTTAAACCCTGTAAAGTTCCAAACTTTAATATCAGAAAACATTAATGTGTGTTTTGAAACTGCATAATCAATCAAAAGTCAACCACCAACCAAAGAATATGTCTTTAACAATTTTACATCTACAAATCAAGAATCAGTAAATGACCCTAATCAAAGAATAAAAAAATCACAAATTTATGATATGGGTATTTCACAAAATGAAAGAATTACTCTAATCTTTAACTGAATCAATCAAATTAATCACATCAAAAAAGTCAACGGCCAGTGTTAGACCAATAAATCAAGAAAACAAATTCCCACAAATTAAAGATATGGGTAGTGTAATCTTTAAGTGGATCTTGAAAATTGATGAAGAATCACAAAATAATAATGATGAATCATATGCACATATACATATGATGAAAGAAAAGAAATAAAGATTTTGATGGCTTACCTTGATCCAAACCCAAGTGATGAATCTGGTGAAGAACAAGAACAGAGATTATTATTTTTATTAATCAATGAATTTGATTGAATATATAAGTTACAAATGGAGAAAACAAGAGGAAGAAAGGCAATTGAAAAGGAAAAGGAAAAGGAAAAGGAAAAGTGGGAAGGTTTGTATAAATAAATATTAAAAAAGAATAGAATAGAATAGAATAGAATAGAATAGAATTAAATTAAATGTTAAGATGTGATATAAAATAAGGACTATAAATTAGGAAATGTGTTGTCAAATATGGCCACTACTTCCTTTGAATACTCTTATCTACCGAATTCTATGGGGCAAGTTGACATATTTTGTTCTTCATAACTGGCTTTTTTCTATTTTATTTTTTGCCTTTTGGGATCAAACTAATATGTGACTGGTAAGCTTACCCAAAACAAGACGACACTTGTCCGTTTGTCCATCTATAGACATTTACACACCAAACTCATATGATGCCGGCTATTAAGACATAATTATGTAATCATATATAACACATAACGAGTCACTTTGTCACTATAGTACGAACTAAAAAGAAGTTGTTGTCCCGGTCAGTGTAACACAAATCAACTTGGCAACCTCTTGGTAAGCATAATGATAAACTATTCCGTAAATATTTTCAGCAAATGAACTAGGATGTTGGCCCCAAACCAAGTATCAAACCCGAAAAGGTGATGAACAAGAATTATTGATCATACAATCAATCGACACTTTTTATTGAACGTGAAAACTGCATACAAATACCAACGACCCAGACATCCCTATTTATAACCTAATCAAACCTAAACATGCTACTATGCTAGGACTCAAACAACGATTTCCCAAAATAAAGGATGAACAAGAACAACATACAAAACTGAAGTGAAGCAAACAATCTTCCCACCAAAAATTATAAAACATATTAGTAGTTTTAAAATATGGCAAACATAACTTGAAATATAGTTAACAGATCCTTTCAAAATGCCTAAACATAAGCTATGAACTTTAAACACATAGATTATACATGGCTTTAGAAGATTCAAGTTTCAGTATATACCTCCTTTGCTAATTCATTTTAAAATTTTACAAATCATAAATGCTCAAAATCTAATTATAAAGAAGCTATACAGCACAATGAAGTACGAAACTGAGTTGGAAACATAAGCAGACACATCTTATGGATCTCGAAGAATGAATTTTGAGGTATACCTCGTCTATATTGAACCAAAAATTGAACAAATTTAGGCAATGTGGATGAAAAACTGAAGTTAAAGTTTGAGCAAACAATTCTGTTAAAGTTTGACCAAACAATTCTAGAAAAGATTTGGACCACTTCTGCGCTTTGCGTGTGTCATCCTTGCGCAGGGGCCATGCTAATATTCTCTGAATCGTTCCAATTTTATCAGATGCACCAAAAGGAGAATAAACATTACCAGTCTCCACTATTTCAAGCAGCTCCAGATTCGTCTCTGAGTCGATGTGGGATGAACTTTGTATAAGTAATCTTTTCGTACAATTATCAAATTGTGCTTACTTGCTCAGCTGAATTTTATGTTTTTGAACTCATTCATGCAATTGTAGAATAATAAAATGTAGTTAGGTGAATTGGGTGTGTATATTCATGTAAACTGATACAGTTTGATTTGTATTTGTTTATTTCAAGTCTTTCAAATTTTCGCTTTTCGATCCGCTCCAAAATAAAGCCCATAAACACGGAATTGACCCGCTAAATAGTAATGTTCGATAACACTTGTAATCCAAAGGTTTGGTACGTTTCAAAAGTAAAATGTCAACCCATATTATTAACGGAAGCTGCTCAAAGAAACATGGCAGAACATTAAGCATTTGACCATTTCATCAATGTGTTTTATGGTTTGAAAAGCAGCAGAAGAAAAGGTTTAAAAAAAATAATCAAGAAGATGGTTGTCCGATTGAAACATTCCAGGCGGTTATGCGATCCTGATGGAGCTCCAACCTGTTATCCTCCCACTGTCACGAGCGAGGAGTTTTCGATGCTAACCTGTTATCCTCCCACTGTCTTGAGCGAGGAGTTTTTGATGCTTTGTGAAGACCAGCCTTTCGCGGTGCCCCCTACTCTAGGAACCACGTGACCCAAGCCTTCGCTCGAGCCACATGACCCAACTCGCAACTTGAAACAGGCAAACCAGCTAACGCCACAAGAATTCATCATCCAGCCATCATTAATACCCTCACTCGAGTTACAGGCAAGCGCTACCAAGCCAAGTGGTTGTGCATTGAAAAGCGTGTCTTATAAATTGAATATGATTTCCTTAATCTTCCGATGTGGGATATTAATGAAAGAAACTTTGATCACTCTGTGGCAACTGAGTTGTGCTCTTGATTTTTTTTGTCCATTTAAGCGGTGAGTAATAAATCATTCACAAATACTTTCCAACGAAAGATTAAAAATAGAAAGTATATAGAACTATAATGGTCTCCAAACATACTTGTTTGAGGTGGTATGATCATCTGGGCATCGCGGTCACTAAACCTTTTTATATGACACTTGTTTAAAATAAGATCATGGTAACTAAAATATCTAAAAAGCATTATGTAGGAAAAGACTTTCTTAAGAGCAGTGGAATTTGTCAGTGGATCATTCACCAATTGGCTATGTTAGATGTGTACTGTCATATATATATATATATATATTGATACTACAATTATTTAGCTCTTCATGCTGATGATGTTTGTTAGTACTTTTTTTTATATAGTTGTTACTTTGATTTCCCATAGCCATATTTTATGTTAAAAGAAGTTTTTATCTTAGTCGCAGTGGTAAGTAAAAACATCTCTCTCATAGAATAGAGAAAATGTTTACCTTCATCCCACTTTCTCTAGAGTAATATGTTTGTTTGATTCGCTTAACTTGGTCACATGTAATCCAACTCATCATTTATCCCCCATAAAATAAACTAACTAAAGTATTCTGTAATCCATATGTATGATTAAATTTTCTGCAAATGAATTAATCCAAAATGACTAGGAACCCCCACGATCTCCAAAACAAAGACATCATAAAGCATGAAGAACGTACGAAACTGAACTAAAGCAAGCCATATTCCCACCAAAAATCATACAACATATAAGTAGTTAACAAAACTGGCAATCATAACTTGCAATATAGTTAACAGAGCCTTCTAAAATTCCTAGTCATAAACTATGAACTTAGGCAGACACATAGATTCCACATAATTAATGCATTGTCTTAAGGATATGATTAGTCAATTAGAAAACTAAATATTAAACAAATTAGTCTTAAGGATCAAAACAATAGCATGATATCATTTATGCTACTAATTTCTTGGTAACAAAAACATCAATATTTGAGATTACTGCATGTGGCTAATAAACTTACAAGATCCCTCATGATTGCCTCAAAAACTCTTAACAGGTTAAAGTTTACTTGATAAAAAACATTTCAATTATATCATTTTAGGTTAACACAGGGCCGGCCCGTTAGTATATCAAACCCAAGCTAGGGCTTTGGGCCTCTAAAAGTTTTGGGCCCCCATTTTTTTAAAAAACATAGCTGCCATGTATATAATTAATAACAAGTTGGTATATTAACCATCAATGCTACTCTAGTGTAGTGGTAAAGCGTGATGTGTGATTCTGAGGCCTCCAGGGATCGAGTCTCTCACCCGCTGAACAATTTAAAGAAACACACTATTTCTTAAAATTAGGATGATATATAAACACATTATACTTGTAAATTTTTACGTTTAAATTGTCCATGATGTTTTCATTATCTCCAATTAAGTTATTTTCATATCGTGTTCTAACACATGTTTTTTGTTTTTATTTTAATAATAAAATCAAATATTGTCAAGTTTATGTTATAAAATTGAGTTAACGAGACTATTTATATATGTTTTAACTTATTAATTGAATTAAATGTGATGCAAAATAGCAAAAAAAAGGGAAAAAAAAGAAGAAAAGCAAAAAATCTACGAATCAAGTGATTTTTCTAAAGGACCCAACTTTTTAAGAGCTTAGGGCCACCAAAATGGTTGGGCCGGCCCTGGGTTAACACTGCAGCACACAACCAAGTAACATCAATTTTAAGGAGAGTCTGAGCATAAAATCATGAAATTTGCTACTTTTATGGTACGAAAGCATCATGATCCTAAACTAATGCAGCTAATAACTGACCAAATTCTAAAACAGCTTAAAAGCTCACAAGTTTGATTTCATTTCATTATGAATGCCATAAAAAAAGATTGAAAATATGCAAAAGGATTTAAAAAAAAGTTTTGACATTTCTTGATATGTACATGTCATCCTTGCACAAGGGCCATGCTAATCTTCTCTATATCATTCCAATTTTATTGGATCATCACCAGTCTCTGCTATTTCAACCAACACTTTCTTCATCTCTGAGTCGATGTGGGACGAACCCAATCGACAAGAACTCTTTTAATTAAAGAACCAGATTTCCAAGTGATCAGCATGTAGGAATGATTATGCAATCAAATGAAATGATGCCAGCTTCTTCTAACCGCCAAAAAAGAAAAAAAGAACACGCTGAAGCTGTAAGAATATTGTTTGATTATGTGTCTTTTATCACAACAATAAGGATGTTGTTCCACAAGAAAACTGATTGATTATCAAGTTATATCTCCTAACTTTTAAAGTCTCTTATTTCACATCACTTGAAGTTAGAGATATATCATATATGATATGATACCATTTGACTTTTTGCATACATATTTAATGTGAAAACTTCATTTCAAATAATCACACATACCCCAGTTGCACATTATAATTAATCAGTTCAGACATCCTAATATCAAACATTTAAGTAATTAATCAAACATTGTGAATTTGTGACTCTTTAACAAGGTGTCAAAGGTAAATTAAAAAAGAAAAAAAACATGGAATCAGTCAACTATCATTAACCAAAACACATTGATTTCTGAATGATGTCGATTAACTAAGAGAAGTGAAATGAAGAGACACTATTTATACATAAAGTCACAAATTCATCCAAGGTACATGGCAGAGTAGTAAGCATTTAAAAAGATGGTTGTTCGATTGGAACATTCCAGCGGTTATGCGATCCTGATGGAGCTCCAACCTGTTATCATCCCACTGTCACGATTCGATGCCTGTGAGACCAGCCTTTTGCGGTGCCCCCTACTCTAGGAACCATGTTACCCAAGCCTTAGCTCGAGCCACATGACCCATCTCGCAACTTGGAACGGGCAAGCCAGCTAACGCCACAAGAAGACCAACCAACGTTGGTCTGTTCATCCAGCCATCATTAATACCCTCACTCGAGTTACAGGCAAGCGCTACCAAGTTCAGTGGTTGTGCATTGAAAAGCGTGTCTTATATTAAGCTTCCGATGTGGGACAAATTAGTGCAAGAAACATTGATCACTCTCTGTGGCAACCGAGTTGTGCTTTGTTTTTTAAAATTTTTTTTCATTTAATTCGGTTAGTAATGAAATAATCACAAAAAACTTTCCAAAGAAAGATTCAAAACAGAAAGTATACAGAATTGTAGTTATGGAAGTCTTAACAAACTTCAGCACCAAATATACTTGTTTGAGATCATGAGATGGTATGATCATTTGGTCACTAAACCTTTTTATAGTACTTGGAACAAAGTAAAAACACTTGAAGTTGTCAGTGGTATAAATTGATGAATTTTGTTTTGTATTAGTTTGTCGCTACAAAGATTCAAGATGCGAACCCAGGTTCATTCCATGAAGGAACCCATAAGAGAAAGTCACCTGACCACCAGACCAGAGGCTCGATAGCAAATGTTAATACCTTTGAACACTTCTTAACTTGTGTATAAGTTAAATAAGTTGCATTCGGACAATGATATACCGTCTTTATGCATTTTTTACTCTTAACTAAACCAAATATATATATTTTTGGACCATACTCACCATTTTATAACTAAATCACACAAAAGGATATACAACTAAAGTTAAAAAAAAACGGTAATAGAAACTATTATTTTCAACATATTTGATTATTTGGATTTGATGATAATCAAGTTAGACTATTTTACTATTGACATTTTATATATTAAAAAAAAAGAAACTAGTTATGGTTTCATCAGTTCTTGATTCCGATCCAACCAATTCATTCTCAGTCTGGTTTGTTTCTGAGAACATTGTTCATAACTAAATTATTTATTTTAGTAAAATGTAATGCATTATAATAGTTTATATATATTGAATAACTTTGTGAATTATGACGGGAGACTTAGCATTTACACTTATTTTCTACCACATATATATAATTAAACTAAAAATCATTGTATTTTCTTTTATGTTTGATTAGATAATGTTTTGTATATTTTTATTATTATATCTTTAGGGAACCAATTGAGAATGCTCTAAACTGCATAAATATACATAAATAAAGATCAGTAAATTGGTTTAAGATCTTTCATTTAAATCAACATAGTATACAATCACATCCAATTTCATATTGTAACCCAAAGATAAATAAAGGTATGCAATGAAGTAATTTGAAATGTCAATACTGGTGTCACACAACGCTCATTGTAGATGCTCTTACACGAAGGTGACATGTATACAAATCAAGATTCTCGTCACAAATGCAACAAACAGTAGCATAAAAACTCAGATCAAAAAGAATTTACTGCACAATTTATATGTTTCTCATGAATCATATTCATACATGACCAGTACCCACTTATAACCTATAAATAATGTTCTCTGTGACATACAAATTTCAACCATCTGTGGTTCTACAAATTGACATAATTATAAAGAAAGAAATCTTATATGAAAAACAAATAATCATATCCTTTTCTGATGCTAACTGGGCCGGGCCTAAATTCGAGAATACTCATCTTCTTCATCTTAAATACTTTCTGGCAGGCCCAAACTTAAAATTCCTATTATTTCATCATCCTATCAATTACTGTATACCCTCCTGATATGAAGGGCTAAATATTGTCTGAATAAAGAAAGGATTGTGTTACAAACCGAAAGAATGTGGGACCCACGGTGGGTCCGTCTTTCTCAAGAGTTGCACCGCCACTCTGTCAAATATATGTATGCAAAATTCTTTGTATACCAATCACTGTTATTCCGATATGTGGCAGTTCTTCACAAATTCATTTGAGTAGTTGACGTATTTTGACCAAAACGGACGCAGATGCTCGAACCCGATCTCTAGCCACGGTTTTGACTGACCGTTATAGTGAATTACTGCAGCCATTTTTACACTTTCAACGCTGGTGTTGTTCTGGTAGCCCAGGCCCAACATGTGCCATGACGGGTCGATTGGATGAACATAACCTCTAAATGCAATTAGAGCTGGTGGTAATGTTCCAAGCTTCCATAACGTCAAATTTGACTTTAGATTCTGCAAACAACAAAGTTGAAAATATTTAATTGTAACTGTATATATCTTTTTTTGTCATTATTAGCCAAATAAAGATATTGGTGTAAAAGTAATGGATTACATTTTAACTGAATCTTGTTATTAGTTATTTCAACTAGGCCTGTAAGCAAACTGAAGGTTTAGTGAATAGCCCGTGAACCATTTGGCTGTAAATTCGTTTAATGTACGTTTACTTGATAAACGAACAAACAAGAACAAAAAAATTTGTTCATTTAGTTAAACGAACGAACATGAACACATATCTTGTTTGTTCATTTAAATTTGTTTTATGTTCTTTCATTTATGGTTGTAAAGCTACTTTTTTTAAGCTCATTCGTTAATATATTTGTTTAAAATTTTCTGGCCCATTACACCTTAGTGTAGTTTTAGTAACCTTTTAAGCCCAACACATTGGTCTTCACATTACTGTTAATTGGCTTTAGTTCAGTTATGTTGATTTATCTATATTCAGTTACATGCTTCGTTTATATTTGCGAACCGTTCGTTTATACTCTTGACGAACACGAAAAAGAAAACCCCGTTCGTTTAGTTGTTCGTGTTCGATCAAATGAACACGAACATGCTCCGTTCACATTTGTTCAGTTTGTTTACAAGCCTAAATACATATGAAACCAGATATAAAACCTAGAGAAACTTAATACAAGCCTAACTACACAGATAAACCCTAACTAGGAATTACTAGAAATCTAATATCTATATTTAGCATCCGCTTACCTCTTTCAACCACGAGTGATAGGTGTCTCTAATATTAGTTTTTCTCCATGCGCGCAAGTCAAAGATATTCATACCAAAAGCCCAAGCACATTCTTCCGGGTCCAAACTTTTTGCTACAAGCGGGTGAGAAAAATTAAAGTAGATTTTGAACCGTTTACCCATTACCCACGAGTCTTCACCTTTGCAGGTTTCAACTGCCCCGTTGACTTTTCCACCGAGGTCAATATCCCAAAGTGGCGACAAATCACGTTGTATTACAATATCATCATCTAAGAAAACCACCTTATCAAGGTTTGGAAAGAGCTGCAAAAAGTTAAAAATAACTAATGCATTAAACATAATCTGCATTTATGCATGAATCTAACATATATGCATATATGTAATAAGTTGTATTATTACCTCTGGCAAATATATGCGAAGATGATTTAGCAATGATATGTATTTGGGACTTCGAGCCTGCAATTTGGAGGCAAATAATCTCGGTGATGTGACATTAATATTGGCACCCGCAACATGATTCCCATGGTAGTAATTTCTAACTCCATCATAATTCTCCACAGCTTCAAGAACAGGAACATTATCTCGGGTCAACCAGTCAAACTGATGAACACCTTTGACTTCCACAATGCTCGGTGACATGGAATTCAACGCAAACCATGAGTGCATGCCTGCATACGTTTTCTTGTCGGTTATCACATGAAACACAATCTTTTCAGGCCGGAGAGATGACTGGACAGCCGACGAGACCACCACTGAAGCTGCCAGAATGTTGTCGGTGAACAGAATAAAGTGGTGGTAGGAGTTATCGGAAAGAAGCGGGAGTAATTCTGGTGGAGGTAATTGTTTTCTTGCGTGAGCGTTCGAAGAATATTCATCAGTTAAACGCAATGAAAGACAATGAATGCCTTTTGGAATCGAAGTTGCTGCAAAGTGTTTGTTCATAAGTTCTTGAAATTTAGATTCTCTGATCTCTCTTTCAGATCTTTCCATCTGTCAAGGTAGCCCAATATAAGATATTTTACGAAGTAAATCTGTTAAAAAAAGTCAGATAAAACACATACCATTCCTTTTAAAATAAGAGCAAATGTTTTGGTGTTGTATTTGTTGTTTTTCATTTCCGAAACGAGTTGTTGAAAGTTATCAGGAAGCTTTAGATCATCTGGGAGTTCTACAGAATGAACTTGATTAAGGACCGTGTAGAAATCTGTAAGACACCTCTGCTGCCACCAAAAATGAAAATGTTTCAAGTTCTAGAGATATAGTAGGCTAGCATTTAACATAATTAAGCAAGAAACAGCAATCTGGAATGAAAAATGAAGTCTTTACGGATAACAACTTGTGATCTTACCTCTGTATCATCACCTCTCCCAAGAAGCTTTGGTCCCAAACGCCTGCCTAAACAATCTGAAACATGGAAGAATTTGTTAATGACTGTATGCCGCGTGCAACATTAGATGTATTATCAGTAAAAAAAGATAGCATTTGTAAAGAGATTAATGCCAAAAGCCTGCTAAACAAGAGATGGCATTTAATATTACATCAATAGGAGAGTTACAGAAAAATAGATGGGACATAAAGATACATATATCGCTGTCATAATAAGAGATACAGATCGACATGTGCTTTATTAAACAAGAAAGGTTTAAGCAGCAACACAAAAGAAACTTAATAAAAAACAGAGAAGTTCTTATTAATATGTGACAGTAAAAACATGGCATTGTGTCACCTACCTACAATGGTAGAATATAAACATACAGACTATCTTAAACTGAATTTGACATGGCTGGAAACACTAGAAAAGGTTGTAAACAACGGGAATTTTGGAGCATCATCCACCATGTTTTTTGACAAATTTCTCACCATATTTTTAAAACCAAATCATCAGAAATATAAAACGAACAGAGAATATATCAGCTGCGTAAACTTGAAGATGTAAAACAAACACCACCCACAAAAATGTACTAACGCATCATTCGGGAAATATGACAGGGCGAAAAAGGTCAAGCAAACCGTATGACTTCGTCACCGGTCAGATCAGCCAATCGAAACCATCATACGGCCCATATGATTTGCCCCTCATACGACCCAAGTAAAAAAGTGAAAGCATAGTTAGGCCTGTAAAAGAACAGAACGTTCAGCAAACCGTCCGACAGGAAGTTCGTTTACGTTCGTTCATTTAATAAACGAACGAATGCGAACAAAAAGTCTGTGTTCGTTTAACTAAACAAACAAACATGAACACAAATAATTGTCTGATTAAGTGCTAATGTTCATTAAACTTAAACAAACGAACACAAGCATGCCCTTGTTCGGTTCGTTCACAGTCGTTAATTTGGTTAGATGGATCTAAACCCGTCTGCACATTCCAAAAACATTAATAAAGAAACAATAAGAAGCCTAATTCAGATTGGCAAAGGAAGATCTATCAAGATCTAAATCCTAATAAGAAAGCATACCAATTGAAGAGCAGTTGTTGACACCTTCCAAAGTAACAAGGGCAGTAAGAATGAAGACAAAGGGTAACAAGAAAGCCAGAATGAGAATGGTGTGGAATATAGTACGGTAAGAGATATGACGAGCTGCGACTTTGATCTTCATTAAGTCCTCAGAAGTAAAGCTGCCTCCATTGTTGTTGTTATTATTACTGTTGGTGGTGGATATGGTTATACTTGTTGTCATACTATGTGAGGAGATATGTAGCAGCTGCATAATGACCCCTTAATAACAACACCACCGACAATCAACAGCAATCTCATCGTATTCAGATCCAGACACCTTTCTGTTGTTGTTATCAATCGAATTATTTGTTGTCAAACACCAATGCATTGGATTGATTATGAATAAATGGTGCAGACAGGAAATTAGGGGTTTATATAAATCTAGGAATCTTCGAAATTGCATAGATAGATATAGAATGGAATTATAGATTTATTTCTTCATTCATGATTGACTTTTTGGATCGAAGAAAGAAAAACAAGAGCGAGAGATTATTATTATTATTTATTTACTTATTTTTCGTAGGTTTTTCTAAACGTCATTTACTCGGATCTTACTCTTATTTTCCCAATTCCTTTTAATCTTTTATAGACCCGGGCCATCATTTAATTTTGGCTGCATCGGGTATGACGGAAGACGAGACGAGTATGTGATTCTCGCTAGTTGGATTCTTGAACTGAACATGGTTTTTCTTATCGCATTGTTGTGCCTTCAGACGAGTGTTCACGGGCATTGGTCTTGGATGATGATTTCACCTGAATCAAAATAGTCATTTTAAAAAATATAATGAAAGTTATTATGTTCGTATCGAATATAGCTTTATTTATGGTTGTGAATATAGTCAAGCTTGGTATGCAAAGAAAGAACTCGGGTTTGATTATTATTTGTGTTTGATTTAGGTTTAAGCTCGTTTAAATTCGATTATATTCAAGCTTTTAGTTAGGTGTTCTTGGTTAGTTCTTTTTTCATGAAATTGACATACTAAATGTATATATGTAACTAGAGTATAACAGTAGAGTGATATTTGTTACTTAAGCTATTTGTATGCTTAGTAGGTAGATTTCATTTGTACCGGATCATACCAATGTATATATACATCATTTGATTTCATCATACAGGTTGTGTTTGGTTTGTTAGCGGTGTGTGACGTCACGTTAGTCACTTTTATGCTAGTTTAGCCATAAATAATGCTTATACGGGTCGAACAAGGTTGCTTCCCCTCAAATCATACGACATGTATAACCAATTTTCGTCTATCATGCAACTTGTATAATACAGTATTCGATTGAGTATATGTCGGTGGTTTTCTTCGACTTTGCCTTCTTTTTATTCTTCTAACGTATAGATCATAAAAGAGTGATGGTTTTTATTTTTTGAACGACTAAATTTTTTCACTCTATAGGATTTAAATCCATGGCCTTTTATATCACACCCTAACAATCCTATCACCTCTCAAAGTGAAAATGACATAAACGAGTGATGTTAATGGTTGCTTCAAAACTGTTTCAAGGTCATATTAGCTGGCAATTAACATTAATATCGCTTCATGACTTACACACATCAAGGTCACATTAAAGACTAGATGAAAGGTGAATAGGGTTTTGGTAATTTTAATTATTTTATATTAAGCAAGGAGGTAAAATACTTTATAAAAATAAAATATCACAAAAGCAAATAAAGTCCAAATGTGTAAAGTTAAGTGGAAACACTCAAAACAGATGCATAAAAAAAACAAAAGTGAAATCAAATCTATATCTATATTATATATAATATTAGACTAAGGGGTCGCTTAAATTTTAAGAGGTACCACTCTTATTGCATACTATACAAGTAATAATGCATAGAATTTTAAGAATTCAACTTCAATCAAGTTTTGTTAATATATTAAATAGTTACACATTTTCCCTCTAATTATAAACCAGCTACCCTATGATTTTTTAACGGCCGTAATTTTTTCACACGTTAATATCTTTTCTAAAAAATTACACCATAAAAACGAGCGTTTTATTATCTTTAATTTAAAGATGGTATTGTTGTGGTTTATTAATTTTAAAAAAAACTAACATGTTACGTGATTATCAGTTATTACTGGCAACAGGTCGGGTAGGTTCGGCTAATGGTGTTGAAACGGGTTAGGGTTGGAACATGTTAATACAAAAAGAGTTAATTTAGTTCATGTCGAAATGGGTTTAAATCGAAAGGGTTCATGTCAAAACGGGCTTCGGGTTAAAACATTTCCGGGTCGCAGGTCCGTTTCGTCAAAACAGATTGGGTTAAAAAGTAAATGAATATTGTACATTTCATCTTTGCTTTTTGCTTGTCGCCACAAGTTACGGACGCTCAAGCATCAGTTATGCGGATGACATTGTTTACACATACAGGTTGCGTTTGCGCGTATATCGTGCACCGTGCCGGAAGCAAGCTAGCTTTTATTCAACGTAACAGAGCCTTTGCTTTTAAATTCTTGGTTTGAGTTATGATTCATGATTACAAATTTGATATATAAGGGATCAGAGAAATCATGTACTATTTGTTATCAAAAGTTTTATCAATTCCATGAATTCCATAAAAGTAACGAACATATTTACTTTTGACCCCCATTCGCTCTATTGGCAGTGGCACCATGATTAGTAGACTAGCCTATACATGCATCATCCACGTAATTATGGTGACTTCAAATCTTGTCTCTTGCACCGACACATTTATAGATACGTTGCTTAAAAGTACAACTATAAATGGGCACTGTACTTGGTTATATAAAAAAAAATTCAAGACTCAAGCCTAAAATTCCCCGTAAGTTATTTAAAATAACTACATCAAAGAATTCATTCAGGGCGTATTCAAAGGAATTAAATGTAATATATTATTAATTCAATTAGAGTTAATTACATGAATGATGCATGCAGTAAAGTTATATGGTGATTTTGGTTTCAAGTTTATATAGATTACTTCTGCAATTTTTAATGTTTTCTCAAGAGTAACATGTTTGATTATTCATTCTAATTAAAGAAATATCGATTTAGAGTTCATTCAAGATCGATGGGTGGACAAGAAGGTAGTGGGGATTGATGCAGAATAGAGGCTAACTTCAATTGCCCGGGGGTGGGGTGGCTGGATCAAATGGCGACATGAAAGGTTGCAGGTGTAGTGATGGTTTGAGTAGAAAGAAGCAGATGGAGTAACATGATTGGTGCGGCACACATTAGCATTTCATTGCTTAAACGAAGATGTGACACCAAAGTTCTGTTTTATACTATAGTTATAATTAAGTTGTAACGAAAATACCATTGTATATTTATACCTAAAAACAAAAGAAAATAACAAAAGGTTAAAAAAAGAACCTTTTTCGTGGTCCTCATGAGGGTTTCAATGAGCATTGACATTAATGACCGAACACAACGGGTTTTAGACATTAGAGATATGTGAAGGTAAGGTTTTGAGGTGGTATATACGTTTTTTCGATTGAGGTATGATTTGTGACATTAATTAGATACACACCACCAAACGTAAAATAAACCATAAAGCCTAGGCAACTTCAACCCTATACAATCAAGGGCTCCGAGGACAACCCCCCACCCCCACACACCGAGCAATAATTTTCTGATGTTGAGCCCCAAACATCAGATCATTTGTTGAGAGCTATTGGTAAATGGTCGAACTTGACACTGTTAGGTTCAAAATTGCGTGAATGAAATTTGCTTGTGGATTGACTCGTTAAATTTGAGGTAACAAATGCTTGGTCGAAGCTATTGTCATGACAACTTGGTGGGTGTTGTAGCGATTCAAAAATAATATCGTCTTTCATGCCAACAAGATTACAAAGAAAACTATTTTTGACATTGTTCTTTTCTGTAATAGGAATCATAATTCAAAGATTAGTTGGCGGATTAATTTTATAACCTCTGATGCACTTGTAATTCTTTCCGGCTAGCTTCTTACAAGTCATCATTTGTTATATATCAGTCATTTAAAAAGAGGATCCACCTAAGTCGACGACTTATGATTGCATTTAAGGGTGCCGAAGAAAAGTAACAAGAGTATAAATGATCGGGGCTGTGTATTAGACCATCCGTAGTCGGCTGGTTTGTATGGCGTCTTCAGCCAAACACGTCGGACCCCGACGTT
This sequence comes from Bidens hawaiensis, assembly GCF_021521415.1. NCBI lineage: Eukaryota > Viridiplantae > Streptophyta > Magnoliopsida > Asterales > Asteraceae > Bidens > Bidens hawaiensis. The sequence goes on from NW_027496757.1 coordinate 145,838, forward strand.
TTGGGTTGAGATTTTGGGTGCAATGTTATGTAGGAAACACTAGTTTGTGAGAGAAAAAGGAATTAAGTGGTAATGAATGCATGAAAATTATAGGTTTTTTATCACTACACATTTTTTTGCAAAAAATTCTAATGTTGACTGAACCACCACTAGTTGTAAAATAGCCAAATGTGAAAAGTTATGACTATAAATGGTCTTACAGTGACCATGTTCTTAATTTTCTTATACATTAGAATTCGAGGTTTCACTATAATATAATATCATTCGTATAATTAGACTTTTAAACGTTAAAGTAACGATATAACAGAAAAAAATATATCACCCAACGTAGCCGACACAAGTTGATGATTACTGATTGATGAGTGCAAGCATATATACCATAGTCGTACCAAGGTGGGGGCGACATTCTTTGACATATTTTTATCTCTACCGTTATTTTTCCAACTCCTTGTATTTACTAATAATTTTTTTTCTAATTTATATTTTATGTTACATTATAGGTATACGAAAAATACAATTAAATGGGTTTAAATAAGCCAAGTTCAAGCTCTTCAAATCCTAGGGAGAACGAAGGGGGTGAAAGCAGTGGCGGATCCAAGATTTTTCTTCTATGGGTTCACCTTTTTTCGATGTTCAAATTTCACACAACCAAATGTTAAATTTTTCAGGCCGATCAGGCCTTATAGGAGAATATGATATAATACGATACCATAATAAAACAATATGTTAATTTAAAAAACATGTAAGGTCGTTAAAAATGAAAAAAAAAATTACAATAAATGGGTTGTAGATTCTTGATGTATGAATGCGTACTTTGGAAATAATCAGAAGTGAAAACTTTCTTTTTAAGCTATTAAAAACCCCAACTAAATACACAACGATTATTTACCAAAAAGGAGAAAAAAAAGGTTACCAAAATGGGACTTAAAAAGACTTGACTTGAGACCTTTCAAGTAAAACCCAAACTAACAACACAATGATGGTTTACCAAAAAGAAAAAAAAATGTAATCAAAATGGGTCTTTGAAAGACTTGAACTTAGACGTTTCAAAAGATAAGGAAGGTTGACCATCTTAAACTTTTTGATATTGCTTAACTTCTAAAAATCTTATGGGTTCACTAATACTTTTTATATATCATTTAAACACAAAATTTGAAAATCAATGGTTCTCGGGAACCCGCACTAAATCCGCCCCTAGGTGGAAGATGCCATCTTTAGGATGTAATTTAATCTCGGTATCGCATGGATGAAAGTGTAGGGCTGTCAATTTATGACACGAACCTATTAACACGACACGACTCGACACGGATCCTAACATGTTTGGGTTTGAACTTAGGTTCTGTTCGTTTCACGAATTTGAAATGAATTCTAAGGAATGGGATTTTAAATCCCATAAATTGGTCTGTTCGTTTCACTAAATGAAGGAATGTGAATGGAAACTAAATCCCATGAAATCCCACATTTCATAGGATTTTAAAATCCCACCTACTTTAGAAGGATTGTTACAAAAAGATAAGGAATGCTTTATTAACCATAATCAGCCGTTCTTTCACACCACCGTGACCATCGTCTCCGTCACCGTGTTCCACCTCCGCTCTTCACCGCCGTTCTTTCACACCACCGTGACTACCGTCTTCGTCAACGTGTTCCACCTCCGCTCTTCACCGCCGTTCTCCACCACCGTGAACCACCGTCTTGCTCATCTACCTCCACCGCCGTTCTTCTCTGTCACTGTGAACCACCGTCTTGATCATCTATCCAAGCCTAAGAAGTTTGCCAAGAAGTTTGCTGCCGCCAAGGTAATCAACCTTATTTTTCCTTCTAGTATGTTAGATAGTTCCTGTACATATAGGTGTGTATGTATAGTATTACTGAGTGAGCATTCCTTGTTATGTTATAAGTAGCTCCAGCTATCACACAACCGATAAATTTTTATGTCACTTTATTATTTATTTATTTATTTATTTTTATTTTTTATGAATTTTTAATAAATTTTTGATTTTTTAATTAATTTTCTAATTTTTATTTTTAGATTTTTTTATATTATTACTTTTTTTTGTTATTTTATTATTTATGTGTTAGTAAAGGGTGATGAAGAGAATAGAGAATATTCCAATTCTAACAACATATTAACAAACCAAACGCATGATGAGGATTTCAAACATTCCATTCAAATTCAAATTCCAATTCCAATTCCAATTCCTTTAAAAAAATTCCGTGAAACGAACGCGCCCTTAATAGATTTCGTGTCTTAAACAGGTCGACATGTTTATGACATGTTAAAATTCGTGTCATAACAGATTAAAGACTCCTTAACTTTTTAGTAATCTGTGTAGATTTTTAATTCTAAAAAATAAATAAATATTCACTTCTAAAGTCATAAACCTAAATACATATTTATACACGATATTTCACTCATGTATGTCAGAACCCACTATTATATCTTTAATGGATGTTATGATTTGTTTATATGGTTTTTGTTTCAAATATGTTATGGATTTGTGGTTTTTTATTTATATATGTTAAGGATTGTGACTTTTGTTTCAAATATGTTATGAATTATGTATTAATTAAGACTTTTATGCTTGTTTTTAAAAATTTTGTTTCATTACACATGTATTATTCATTGTATGTTTAAACATGTTCCTTAACAGGTTAACCTTTTATTAAACAGGTTTGTGTTCGTGCTTCGAAAAAATGACATAATTAGTTATCGTGTCGTGCTCGTGTTTAGTACAAGAGGTCATCGTGTCGTGATTCGTGTCATGTCCAACATGTTATGACAGCCCTAGGGAAGGGGTGTTCTTGCCACTTTTTTATTTTCTTCGCATTTTTATATCCCGATCATGTCGACTATGCTAACCATCCAAGTGTTGGGTTCCGGTGGTGATCAGTCAACGGTTTAACTTTTAAACCCGGTTTTAATAAATAGGTTTCATAATTATTAATCATATTAATAATGAATACGCAGCGGAATACAAAACGAGTAATCACCAAAAACGGAACCATACAGGATCCGGTTACATACAATACGAGTACGAAACGAAACAACCAAAGTAAATATAAATCAACAACGACAATATTTAAGATTACCGCGGTTAATTATTAACCAGTTGAGACACCGAGGTACAACGAATGTTGCTAGTTGACGAACCGAACAAACAGAGTGTGACGATGGTGCGAGAGGCAACAACGTCGGTATAAGCGGGCAGCAGCGGAGGACGGCACGAGTTACGTGGCGTCGTACGATGGTGGCCAGTGGCTTGTTGCGGCGGTGGTGTTTTCCGTGAAAAACCAAAACGTGAAAAGGAGCTTATGCTCCCACTTGCTTGGAAAAATGGTGGCGGCTCCTTTTTGTTCCCACCGTATAGATTATTAGGTTATTATTATTATTATATATCACTATATATAATAACAATCATAATAAGTATTAACTCCTAACCGGGCCTTCAAAGTCCAACTCGTTTAAAACCCGAACAAGTTTATTTACTTACTACATTATTTATAACTATTATAAATAATAATTCCGTCATAGTTATATTCGACATTTACCGGTTAAACAATTTAAGTGGATTTTAGTTCGTTGCCCAAGGTGTAACTCTCACGGGTCACAACCCGGTCGGTCACGTTGACTTAAGCGAACCGGCCCATATTTCCAACAGTCTCCCACTTGGATGGATTCAGGTTAAGTTTCTCAACGCTGACAGCCAGCGGTGCTCTAGCTACACATGGCTGCCCCCAACAGGTTATAACATTTAAAATTCATTAACCAAAAGCTCTTGGAATACACTATTGCAAGATAATGAAATTACAGTAATCGTTGTCATCTATCCTTTCAGTATAAGACACCAATTGAACAATGAGACATGGATTAGATCAATCTCATATGACATTCAATCATTATCATTTTCGTTCTCGAGTCAAAGTGGTCCAATCAAACACACAGTAAGTTTGGGTGAGGCCTCACATTTCACCAGTTTGAATCAACGAAGGCGCCAAGATGTCTAACTGTTACATATCATGTAAGAGTACATAATCCCATCTTGATTACATACAACTCCCACTGAACTTCAGAATACTCCCAACCAATGCCTTTATAACTGGCAACGCAACAGCGGTTGACATTGATCAAAGAATACCTTAGTAAACGAAAGTTCTAATATGTATCTCAGGTCTAAGGATACTAAATGAGCATACCAATATCAAATGCATCTTACCATCTTATGACTAAGATCCATGAAGATGATTTGATGCGAGTTACATCCAACGTCATTCATAATGAGGTATGTGAGTATGGAAGTCAACCATTTGAGTCCAAAGTCAGAATAGTCTTAATTCAGAATCGCTCCCACGAGTCTGACCGACTACGGATAATTTAGAATACAATATACATGGATTAAACGTATTAAAATGAACACAGTTATAATATTCAACGTTTGCATTTAACCATTAAATCAAAAGAGAGCTCAAAAGTATAACTATTTAAATGTTCATACATCCAAATACTAAATCAAAACAAATTACTAGCTAATCTAAGACCGATAGTATCCCTGTGATGGTCATGCTTGTCCTGAGTCATCGGCTTAGTGAACGGGTCTGCTAGGTTTTGATCTGTGTCTACTTTGCTTATTATGATGTCACATCGTTCCAGTATCTCCCATATGAGGTGGAACTTCCTTAGAATGTGCTTGGCTCTGTGATGAGATCTGGGCTCTTTGGCCTGAGCAATAGCACTTGTGTTATCACAAAACACCTCGATTTTTTTGCGAATACTCAGAACCACATCGAGATCGGTTATGAACTTCTTCATCCAAGCAGCCTCTTTAGCAGCATCCGATGCAGCTATATATTCGAATTCGGTGGTAGAATCCGCCACTACACTCTGCTTGGAGCTCTTCTAATAAATAGCTCCTCCATTGAGAGTGAAAACGAAACCTGACTGTGAGCGAGAATCATCTCGGTCAGTCTGGAAGCTAGCATCAGTGTAACACCTTATAGTGAGCTCCTCTTCCACTCCCCCAAACACCAAGAACATATCTTTGGTCCTATTCAAGTACCTCATAATATTCTTTACAGCAGTCCAATGGGCCATGCCAGGACTCTGTTGAAAACGAATGGTCATGCTCAAGGCATACGAGACATCTGGTCTAGTACATAATATAGCATACATGATAGAACCAACCGCTGAAGCATATGGAATTGCTTGCATATGCTTAGATTCAATGTCCGTTGCCAGAGATTGCGATTTGCTCAACAAGGTTCCTTTAGTCATTGGAACAGTTCCTTTCTTGGAGTTTTCCATTGAGAAGTGTGCCATTACTTTGTCTATGTAAGTACTTTGACTTAGCCCTAGAATCCGCTTAGATCTATGTCTATAGATCTTTATTCCCAGAATATATGCGGCTTCTCCAAGATCTTTTATTGCAAAACAAGATTCCAACCAGTGCTTAACTTCCTTAAGCATAGGAATGTTGTTTCCAATGATCAGTATATCATCCACATACAAGATGAGGAATGATATAGTGCTCCCACTAGCCTTTCTGTAAACACAAGGCTCATCTTCATTTTTGACAAAACCAAACTCTTTGATTTTCTCATCAAAGTGAAGATTCCAGCTTCGAGATGCTTGCTTAAGTCCATAAATGGACTTATTCAATTTGCAAACCCTATTAGGATATTTTGGATCGACAAAACCTTCAGGCTGAACCATATAAACATCTTCAGAAAGATGTCCATTAAGAAAAGCGGTTTTGACATCCATTTGCCATATCTCGTAGTCATAGTACGCGGTTATGACAGGTAACATCCTTATTTACTTAGTCATAGCAACAGGCGAGAAGGTTTCATCATAGTCAACACCTTTAGTTCGAGTAAAACCTTTCTCGACTAGCCGTGCCTTATAGGTTTGCACATTTCCATGCATGTCGGTTTTTCTCTTGAAAATTCATTTGCTCCCTACTGCCCGACTATCGGGGGGTAGCTCAACCAAGTTCCAAACTTGGTTATCCTGCATGGCTGCATTGATTGCATCTCGGCGTTCATGGCATCTTGCCATTTCTCGGATTCCGGATCCAAGATAGCAGATTTGTAGTTAGTAGGCTCGTCGCCAGATTCAGCTACTAATAAGACTCCGGGACCATCTAGATGCCATAAGTATCTAGAATTTGGTACGGGAGTTCTACTACTTCTGCGAACGCTCGTGTTCACGTCTGATGTATCAGCAACAACAACTTGTTGATCAGACGCTCCAACTTCCTCAGCGGTTGTTTGTGGTTCTCGAGTTTTTTCAAGATCGACAATGTTATCTCCAGTTCCTCGATTGAGAAATTTCTTCTCGAGGAAGTGGCCTTTCCTCTTGATAGAAATCGTATTTGTATCAGGATGAAAAAAGTAATAACCGCTTTGGTTATAGTATCAAACGAAAACAACTTTTACGCCGCGGGGATCAAGTTTGTCATCAGACTCACTTGAGATGTAAGCATCACATCCCCATACTCTAAGGTAAGACAATTTGGGCTTCTTTCCCTTATGCCATATCTCATATGGGGTTTTGTCTATCTTCTTAGTTGGAGCTAGATTGACAATGTGGGCGGCAGTCATAATGGCGTAACCCCAAAAGGAGTGAGACAAGTTAGTTCTACACATCATCTCGATCAAACCATGTTCAGCAAAGTTTGATTTCTCCTCTCACTCACGCCATTATGTTGGGGTGTGCCAGGTGGAGTGAGGTGTGAAACAATTCCATGCTCTTTTAGATGAGTGATGAATTTTGAGCTGAGATACTCTCCACCTCGATATGATCGAAGCATTTTAATGGTTTTTCCAAGTTGTTTTTCCACTTCATTTTGAAACTCTTTGAACATTTCAAAAGTTTCATGCTTGTGTTTCATAAGATACACATAAGTGTATCGACTATAATCGTCAATAAAAGAAACGAAGTATCTTTTATGGTTTCTAGTCATGGTTCAGAAAGGTCCACATACATCTGTATGTATGAGTCCTAACAGATCACTTACTCGTTTACTTTTATGAGTGAAGGAGTCTTTGGCGAGTTTGCCAGCTAAGCAAGATTCGCAATCATCAAACGAGTCCGGTCATGTGGATTCAATAATCCCTTCGGATTGGAGTCTTTTAACTCTTGCCTTGCTTATGTGTCCAAGTCGGCAATGCCATATAAATGTATCATTGATGCTAGTCTTGATATGTTTTGAAAGATGATATACGTTATTATCAGTTTGAACATCAATCTCATAAACACCATTTCGAGGTTTAGCCTCAAAATAAAAGATATCATTTAAGTAGGCAGAAATAGTCATGCCATTAAAAACGTACTTAAAACCTTGTTCAAGCAACAATGAAAATGAAATGATGTTTCTGGTCAAACCAGGAGCATACAAACAATTATTCAAAGGAAAAACTAGGCCAGATGGACAAGTAAAATGAAAAACTCCAGTTGCCAGAACTGGTACTCTCTTCCCATCTCCAACGATGAGTTCCATGCTGCCTTTATTCAGTTTCTTCCACTTCTCAGGCTCCTGCAAGACATTAACAATGTGGAAACCACATCCGGTATCAAATACTCATGTGTTGCTAGAGACAGTGAAAAGTTCAATAACGTATATGGAAATACCTCGAGAAGAGCCTTAACCATTGGCCTTCCTCTTTGCTAGCTCAGCTAGATGCTTGGGGCAGTTACGCATCCAGTGCCCCCATCTTGTTGCACTTGTAGCACTGGCGCTCCTCAAGAGGCGGCGGTGGTGCCTTTGCAACTTTCTTGTTAGTGTTGGTGGCAGATTTGGCAGCAACAGTAACTTTCTTCTTGCCTTTTCCCTTATAACCCTGATTCTTGGGTTTGGGCTTCTTTACACCAGCAGATCAGATCATCAAAACTTGATTGGTCCTAGAAGGAATGTTCATCTCAGCCGTTTTGAGCATGTTGGGCAGCTCCGGCACTGCCTTTACCCAGCCGTTCATGTTTACGAACTGGTCGTAAGAGCTGGGGAGAGAGTTGAGGATGAAATCCGTTGCCATCTCATCAGGAAGGGGATAATCAAGTTTCTTAAGTTGATCGATGTGCCCCTTCATCTTTAGGACATGCGCACTGACGGGAGACCCCTCTGCCATCTTACAGCTAATGAGCTGCTTAATGGTGTCGAACCGTTCCTGACGGGCTTGTTTCTGGAACATGCCCTTGAGTTGCTCAAGCATCTTATAGGCACCAAAGTCTTCTAAGCCTTTAGCAAGCTCAGAAGTCATGGTGGCTAGCATAATGCAGGAGACATCAGCCGAGTCATCCCTATGCTTCTCAAGAACTTTTTGAGCGTGTTGTTTTCAGGCTCGGTTGGAACAGGTCCATCGAGAACATACAGGCGCTTTGCCATGGTGAGAACAAGTCTCAAGTTGCGGTGCCATTCTATGAAGTTGGTACCATTCAATTTATCCTTCTCAATGATAGACTTAAGGGCGTAGGATGAATTTTCGTTTGATGATATCTGTTTAATAAAGCAAAAGTAATTTAATTAGTATTTTCGATGTTATAATCCTATTATTAATGACCCAATTAACATAAATAAAATAGAGATTTGAGAATTTGGCTTCCAGTTAGTAATGGCAGCTGTAGCACAAAACATTAGTAAGTGGTTATGCAGACTGACAACGATTGCCAATTGTGAATAGAGCACAACTCTCGGTCAACGAAACTCATTCACCTTGAAGGGATAGGCTAGACAACAAGTGCGGTATTGTAGCTCCAAACACTTGAAATTTCGCAGTATGCCTCAAGTGTGGCTTATAGTAGGATGGCATTAACTATTGATTTTAAAATTGGGATTAATTTTAGAATTTACCGAATAGAGTAAAAGTCCAGTTTTACTGTATTAATCGGGACAACTTGATGAACCATTTAATCTGTCATGACACTTAATTTTAAATAACCTATTAAAACTAAGTTTGTCGTGATATCACTAACCAATTTTAAGTTAATAGATAAACTATTAAATTATAAGGTTTTGGAAAATCAAATTTAGTTTAATTTTGCAAAAACTCAGTTGGTTAATAAAAAATTTATTTTAATATATTTGGTATTAGGTTGGTGGTATTATAACCTATTATAATTAAGCAAGCAACCACAATAGCAAACAAGAATATGTAAATCTTAAATGGCCAAAAGGTGATTGGTCTTGCTAGAGCCTATTAGCAAGACCAATCGGGTCAAGGGGTCACAACACAAACAACCACAAGGATGGACTCCCGGTGCATCCGGTCATCTTTGCTAACTCCCACTGACTTCAAGAACTCCACGAGCTCGTCCTCGGTTTTCCCTCGGGTCTTCTTCATTACAATATTAAAAATATATATAATGAAAAACTAAACCCTAGCTATTACAATTTTGAACCATCAAGGTGGCCAAAAACCATAAAATAAAACCGAAGAATAACATACAACTTTGAACCATTCATATGGCCAAAATCAAACAACCAATCACACAAGGTCGGGCCAGATTTACATATCCAATAAAAATAAAATTGAGCAATATTTTGGTCAAATAAAATAAATAAAAATTGACCTAACCAAGATTGCTCAAAAAAACATATATAGATCAAAAACTTCAACTAGCTTGAAGTTTATGATGTAGATCCGGTGAAAAGACCGGATTCGACTCGTATGTTGTAACCAAGGCTCTGATACTACTGTTGGGTTCCAGTGGTGATCAGTCAACGGTTTAACTTTTAAACCCGATTTTAATAAATAGGTTTCATAATTAATAATCATATTAATAATGAATACGCAATGGAATACAAAACGAGTAATCACAAAAAACGGAACCATACAGGATCCGGTTACACACAATACGAGTACGAAACGAAACAACCAAAGTAAATATAAATCAACAACGACAATATTTAAGATTACCTCGGTTAATTATTAACCAGTTGAGACACCGAGGTACAACGAACGTTGCTAGTTGACGAACCGAACAAACGGAGTGTGACGATGGTGCGAGAGGCAACGAAGTTGGTATAAGCGGGCAGCAGCGGAGGACGGCACGAGTTACGCGGCGTCGTATGATGGTGGCCAGTGGCTTGTTGCGGCGGTGGTATTTTCCGTGAAAAACCAAAACGTGAAAAGGAGCTTATGCTCCCACTTGCTTGGAAAAATGGTGGCGGCTCCTTCTTGTTCCCATCGTATAGATTATTAGGTTATTATTATTATTATTATTATATATCACTATATATAATAACAATCATAATAAGTATTAACTACTAATCGGGCCTTCAAAGTCCAACTCGTTTAAAGCCCGAACAAGTTTATTTACTTACTACATTATTTATAACTATTATAAATAATAGTTCCATCATAGTTATATTCGTCATTTACCGGTTAAACAATTTAAGCGGATTTTAGTTCGTTGCTCAAGGTGTAACTCTCACGGGTCACAACTCGGTCGGTCACGTTGACTTAAGCGAACCGGTCCATATTTCCAACACCAAGAACATCACTCTTCTGGTTTGTCTATGTTGCACATTATCCCTGACCTCCATCTTTCTTTCTCTCTCACCATTATGATCGTACTTTTCGCAAATATAGAATTGATCGAGAGTTATGTAATTACTGCTAGCTAAATGGCGATGACCATAATTTCTGAAATACCATACCACAATCGTCTAATTTACTCTCTTAAGGAGGGACGGGGCACCGCGTGATGGAGCTCCCATCACGCGTGGTGACTTTCTCCACACCGCCGCCGCCCCTTTGTCACACAAATTTGGGCATATTTGCGTGATGGGTGTCACGCATGAGATGGGGTGGAAATCAAGAAATCTATCCATTGGGAGGGGGTGGTTATGACCGTTGGGGGGGAGCGGTCGCGGAAGTGATGGGTCACCAGAAAAATAACAGGGAAGAAGGAGTTGTGTTGCTTTATGTTAGTATTATTATTATATTTTAAATACAATTTACATATGTAACCCCTTAACTTTCACATTTCTTTTAAACGGAATTTAGAATAATTTACGAATTAAACATTGAACTTTAGAATGCTATAAAAATGATATAAAAGTCGGCTAAGTTGGCGGAAACGTGACGAGGCCTATATCAACCATTTTTTTGTCGGTTTTTATTTATTTATTTATCTTTATAACATTTAATCTTGCAAAAAAAAAACAAAAACAAAAAAATTCCATCACATACCACCCCTAGTAAAAAACCATCACATGTGATGGATTTGGGGTTAGTGATGTGACACCATTTGATTAGGTGGAGTGTGTGATGAGTGATGCCACCACATCCACCAACCCTCCCCCCTAATCAATATTGTACAATATAGCAAAACCATTCTATCAGGTCGAGTGTAGTGGGCAGTAATATGGGGCGAAAATGGGCGATAATTTGGTGGAACACCGCCCCCCAACGATAATTGGGCGAAAAGGGGCGGGGGCGGGATAATATTGTCGCCCGTTGAAGAAGATAAATAATAATATTTTAATAAAATTATCGTTGTCAAACGGTCAACTTAAATAAAAATAAAATTAAACTATACATATATATATATATATATATATATATATATAAACATACACCCTTCTTCTCCATTTTATACACAAATCATACCCAATTTCTTACAAAAAATAAACAAAATGAATCCTAGAAACAACCCGAACCAACCGAACTACCAACTCCCTGGTTTCGGTCAAGCGTATGGTTCGCAATCGAGCCAACCAAACCAACCGAACTACCAATTCCCTGGTGTTGGTCAAACGTATGGTTCGCAATCGAGCCAACCGAACCAACCGAACTTACAATGGAGCCAACCGAGCCAACCGGACTTACAATGGAACCAACCGAGCCAACCGAGCTATCCGTATCAATTTTCTGACCCGAAACTAAACATGTACGCCAACCATCTCAGCCCGCAAAACACAATGTCGGCGTTCGGGTCTACAACACCGGAGTCGGAGCCGGTGACGGTGCCGGAGACGCAAACGTCACGGGCCTCCGGTTCAAGCAAAAAGGCGACCCGTAAACACAAAAAGAAACAACCAGGGAAGCCGATGGCGCAACGTGATCCGTACAAGCATTGGAGCGAGGAGAAGGAGGTGGCCCTCGCAAGGGCTTGGATCGTCATTTCGGAGGATCCCGACGTTGGTAAGTTTTTTAATATTAAGTATTTATTAAAAATGTATTTAGTGTTTATTAAAATGTATACTAATTTTGATAAATAATTTTAATTTCTAGCTAACTTTCAAGCCACCGGGGTGTTTTGGAAGAAAGTATTTGAAGCTTGGCTCGCGATAACCGGTAAACCCAAAGACTACCGGGGAAAAGAAGCGATTCAAGCCCACTGGAAGGGGCTTAACGCCGATTGTCAAAAATTTGCCGGGATAATTAACCGGTTGCAGGGGTCCGGCTTGCGTAGCGGGCATAACGACGTCGACATTATAAGTCAAGCCTTAATCGACTTTCAAGCTCAGGGTCACACTGTTGAGCGGCCCGGGAAACCGTTCAAGTATTTGAGTTGTTGGGAAAAGCTACTTGGTTGCTCGAAATGGAAGGGGGTACCAACCGTTCCGGCCGCCCGACGAGCCAGCTCATCCCGGCATTCAAAAAGGTCGAAGACATCGTCGTCGACAAATCTGAGCACACCAAACACACCCTCCGATGCTCGTAGCTTCTTCCTGGACGACACGGTCAATTTAGCCGACGATGTTGATATAGCCGACGACGAAGAGGTAGATGAGTTGCCTCGACCACGCGGGAGATCGAGAAAAAATAAGGGGGAATGTTCGTCGTCAACACGATTCAATACGGAGCCCGTTGAAATAAACGAGTTGGTCGGTCGTTTGGAAACAAATGTCACCGTAATAGGAGCCGACCTTCTAGCATCCAACAAACAACAAGAAAAGCTGAACCAGACGTTGGAATTAAAACAAATGAAAGACGACTACGAATCCCTCAAAGCGGAGGGGTTTCACGATGAAGCAAAATTATTGTTTCAACGATGACGTGAAAAAATGCACGAATATTACGGATATTAGTTTCTTTTTATTAGTTATGTTTTTATTTTAATTTTTTTCTTTAGTTATGTTTTTTTATATTTTTAGTTATGTATTTTTTTAGTTATGTTTTTTTTTGTATTTCTTTTTAATTTTAATGCATTTTTATTTAATTATTTAAATAAATTGGTTTTTATTTTAATTAGTTTAATTATAAAAAGAAAATAATAAAAAAAGACATTGTGGACCCAACTTGTAGCCTTTACACCATTACACCCCAAAAACAAATTTCCACTTCATGCTGACTGGACGTCACGTGTCACAATTCGCCACAATTGTAGCCCCTCCACTATACATAGCCTCACCCAAGCCGACACAAGTTGATGATTGATGGTGGGGATGACATTCTTAAGCAAATTTTTTTCCCAGTGATTTTTCCAACTTCTTTTATTTACTAATACTAATAAGTAATTTTTTTATACAATCATTAAATATTTTACATTTTCAAGAAAAACATAATAAGTTATTTTTTTATACAATCATTAAATATTTTACATTTTCATGAAAAACACAATCCAGAATGGTTTAAACGAGCCAAGTCTGACATCTTCAAAATGAAGCTTAACTCATTCAATATAAAAAAGAAAAAGGTTGTGTATAAACCTGAGATCGGGTCCTTAATAATTTTTCAGGTGTAGCTCAGCTCAGATTACTCATTTGTTATTTTCTATTATATAAAGCATAGTTTTATACACGACAAAATATTTATTGTTTGGTAATTATATCGTAATATGATAAAATTTGTTATGCAATAATATATTTATTATATAAAATAAAAAAAATTATTATTATAAATAATAGATTCATTTAAATTTAAATTCATGAATATAGTGAAACTAGCTATTGAATGCTTAGGTCGAGCTTGTTTGATACAATTCAAGCCTGACCTCGTTTAAAGTCGGCTCGACTCGAACACTTAGCTAGTTGGACTTAAATAGCTCACGAACACCTCAAGTCATATGCATTAAATTATTCTATTTCATACATTCTCAATTTCATATAAAATGAAACGTAGAACCCTATTATAAAGTATATGTTTTTATTTTATACGTTTGGACGTTTTGTCTATTATTTAACCACTCTATGTATCAAGAATATTGGAATTTCTGTTTAATGTATGAAGTAATAACTTATAGGATATTAGGATGAACTACGCAAAGCTAGTTTAAAGTTTAAACAATGATAGGAGCATTATGAACCAAAAATGAAAACTAAATATGTTATTCAATAAAAATAATATGATATTTTATTTATATAGTTTTTGTCCGGCCAACGAATCTTCTAAATTGACTAATAGTTAAATTCACCATATTGGGATACAGTCTTCTTTCGATCCGGGGAAAACCCTCACCTAAGGGCAACGCTCGTGAACACTCGCCCGAATGCACGACAGTGCTGTGAGATAAATCCGTTTAGTTTAAGGATCCAACTAGTGAGCTCTATTTGTTTGCTTAACACTCGACATTTCTTTTTTAAAAAGGATGCATATGTGGGATACAAAACCAGTTTATCAAAAGTTCATGAATATCATAAAGCTATTGTTGTCCATGTTTTCCTTGTTGTCCTTAACCATGCCAACTATTGGTAGTGGGACCCTGACTGATAGACTAGTCTAGCCAAGGGTGGGTTTTGTTAAAACCTATATGTGTTTTGCTTACGGTGGCATCACTTCAAACTCTTTATTGTCTTGCACCGACACATTTACATATGCGTTGCCCACTTGCATGCGTACATTGGGGCTACCGACTAGGCCCGGCTTCGAGAACGGTTAAAAATTTTTGGGTCGAAGGCGAAATTTTTTTTGGGCCTAAATAAAAAGGGTATTTTGTTGGATTTAAACAATTTAATTTTTAAATGAGTCTTAATTTTTTGGGCATTATGATTTGGTTGTGTGAAAAACATTTTTTTATTTGCAAAAATATGATTAAAATGTCTCATGTGAGGTTAGAACCCACAACCTTTAGGTTGAAAGTCATACCCTTTTGCCACTAAACCAAACTAGTGGTTGTGTAACTAAGTTTAAACATTATATATACATATTGTTTTTCATAAAAATATATATAATTTTTTTTTAAATCCGGGCCTATCGGGGTGTCGGGCCAGGGTCCGTCGACCACCCGGCCCTCCCTTATAGCCGGCCCTGCTACCGACTAGGGATGAGTGTTTTATGTACTGTATTGATTCGGTATCAAGATTTGAGTTTTCGGTATCGGTATCGGTACGGTATCGGTACGGTACCGGTATTTCCCAAATTTTGTATGAAATACCGGTACCGAACTGAACATTTCGTTACCGTACCAGTACCAAAGTTTTGCGATTTTTGGTACCGGTACCGATCTCATCTCTACTACCGACTAATACATGATATCTCCTTATTTGAATTTAGATTATGAATATCTTTTCATGTCTAGTATAAATAAGATTGATTGTAAACGTTTTCATTAGTTTTTATTAAGTTTGATATCATAATTCATAAGAACATTGTTCTTTGAACCTTTGGTTCGTTTATTCGTCTTAGTTAATTATGAGTTTCTTGAGCCATTAATTGTTTTCAAAACTGCATCACCGACCCATTCTGTTTGTGTGTAATGTAGAACATATAACACGAGAACTCCGAACATACCCAAATATTTTTTGGGATTGACCTGGTGGTTTACGAAAAGTGTTTTGACTAAATATAACCTTTATAATTGTTGGAATTTTTTAGTGAAAAAATAGGTTTTCGCTAACTTTGGACACAGAATTGTATTTACACATTGTCATATAATTAATTATTTATGGGTTTGTGTTCTCCTACTACCATGTGGGTTTTGCAACGAACCAATCCATGTTCAAACTGGTGCTAAAATAAATAGGATATCGATCCTCAAAGTTGTGTGGTTTAAATTAATAATGTGAAACTTGAGTTATTTTAATAGAAATTTGTTACAGATTGTTATATGCTAACAAATATTTTGTCATAAATAATATAGAGGTTGTATTTTGACATAGTCTTTTCATGATCAATATTAAGAGTTTTATTATTTTAACTCATAAAATGACATTAAACATGTCATGAATAAAATGACGATTTTATTATGCATAATAAAACCATGTCATAAATGAGAGTTTATGTCTTTTGGTACGAGCACTTTAAATAACCTTTTGATTCATTTTTTATATATGAAAAAGAAATGAAAGAAATAAAATGGGCATATAATTTAGATTAGATGAGTACCCTCTGATTAATCATCATCTTCATTTTTTCACTAAAACTCAGAACACCATTTGTGAAACCTCGGGCGCGAGAGTCTACTCCGGAAGTACACAAACTACAAATTGTTTTGGTTGTTGTACCCTGTGAGACAGACAGACTCTTTAATGGAGACCCAAAATCTATTTTAAGAAAAAACGTATTAAATATGTGCCTCAACTATCGCTCAATATGTATTGTTTTGTTCATCTTTTGTTGTAGTAAAGGAATTGGGTCAAGAACAAGAACCTATAGCCACACCAAGGAAAACTAAGACGAATGTGAAGACACTTAACAAGTGGATGACATGAGTCAAAAAGTTTCTGTTGAAGTTTTCACCAAAAACATCAACTTGAATATTTATATTAATATACATTGTACTTTATACTTATTTCCTTTTCGGTTTTGTATACGGTACTGGACTACGGTATGGCTCTAGTATAAAGGAAGTATCGTTATACTTATTTTATTTTATTATTTTTAAATAATATTGTGACTCATGTCCTACAATAATAAATCTTAACTAGATGTGTCCTCCCTCATTTTCACCTCTAGTTCATGTGTGACCAATTGATACTAAAAACACAAGTACGTTGCATATGTTTGTCACAAACACGTAATTTAATCCCAAATTTATCAAGAACGCAAACATTTTACTCGAACAAAGAAATACAAAATTTCCAATATGATGAACCTCCAAATCAAATGATAAGTTGATAACGAAGAAAAAATTGTGAAAAAAACAAAACTGTTTCAGAAATGATTATGAGAAATTTGATCATCTACCCAAATATTATAATACATCAAATGCCCGCAAGTTGTTCCAAGAGTCAATAGGTCAACTATGTAGAAACAATATGAAACCAGTAAACAAGCTAATCAATTAACCAAATGTGCATATTTGGAATTCATTAGACAAAGACATTAGACATGTTTATATTCAACATTATTAAACTTTCATACGTAAACAACCGTCTTACAAGCCAAAAGTTGTCACCTTCACCCGCACCAGCTTTGCTGACCACCAGGAGTACAAGAGCCATCACACGACTTTCTATCAACTTATATCCGCCCCAAATCGACAGCTAAATGGAGAAAACAAACGAAGGCAGAAGCGATTGGGAGCACTGTCAAAGTGAATGGTGATGACCATATCGTTAATTGATGAAAAATTAGGACTAAAACTTTTTAACACAAGACCATTCGTGCAATTGACTCTTTAAAATAATACCAAACAACATAACAGAAAAAACCTTCCATCACCCCACGTCCCCACGTAACCACACATGTTGATGGTTGGTGCAACATTATTAGACATATTATTACCCCTGTTTCACAACAAATTTGTGTTTTTACAATGCTTTAGTAATTAAGTATTTTATAAATGGAAATTGACATTAATCAGACAATAGTATAAGCTGTTACACAATGTAAAGTAAACATAATAAACCTTCTTAAACAGATATCACAGCACTCATCTTCAGCTACCAAACAAACAAAATCCCCATTAAACAAAATTAGTAACTAGTAAAAAATCCAACTCTCTTTAAGCAATAGCAGGCATATCCTTGAGCCAAGCATCCAACGGCTTACCAATCGAGTAAACAATAAACCCGATCTCCCTCAACTTCTCAGCATCCACAACATTTCTCCCATCAAAAACAAAAGCCGGCTTCTGCATGTTATCATATATCCGTTTGTAGTCCAGATTTTTAAACTCATCCCACTCGGTCAAAATGCAAACAGCATGCGCGTTCTTAGTAGCTTCATACGCGTCCCAAACAACCGCCACTTGTTTGACTGTGCTCGGGCTCATGGGTTGCAAGTGAAGCGGGTGGTCCCAGTCAAACTTGTTCAAAGTCAAGTCTCTTTGGATCTGATCTTCCGTCACTTGCGGGTCATAGATGCTAACGCACGCCTTATCACCCAACAACCCTTTGCACACATCAATGGCTGGTGTTTCACGCGTGTCACCTGTGTCTTTCTTAAACGCAAATCCGAGAATCGCGATCTTTTTATTGGAAACCGTGTTAAACATAGAAGCCACAACACGGTTAACAAAACGGGATTTTTGGTAGTCGTTGATCTTAATCACTTGTTTCCAGTATTCCGCCACTTCGGGTAGACCGTTGCATTCACAAATGTAAACCAAATTCAAGATGTCTTTTTGGAAACAAGAACCACCGAACCCGACACTTGCGTTCAAAAACTTTGGGCCGATTCGCGTGTCTTTTCCTACCGCGTACGCCACCTGGCTAACGTTAGCACCGGTGGCTTCACAGAGTGCTGACATGGCGTTAACAGAAGAGATTCTTTGTGCCAAGAAGGCATTTGCAGCAAGCTTTGACAGCTCAGCAGACCATAAGTTGGTTGTGATAATGTTTTCTTCTGGGACCCAATGGGCATAAACACTTTTTAACGCCTGAATTGCCTTTTGACCTCCTTCGGTTTCCCGACCACCAATAAGAACCCGGTCCGGCTTAAACAGATCTTCAATAGCGGTTCCTTCAGCAAGAAATTCCGGGTTTGAAAGAATCTGGAAGTTGATTCCTTTACTGTTATGAGTCAGAATCTTTTCAATTGCTTCAGCAGTTTTAACAGGAACAGTTGACTTTTCAACTACAATTTTGTCTGATTTCGACACATCAGCGATCATACGTGCAGCACTTTCCCAGTATGTCAGATCTGCAGCTTTGCCAGCACCAAGACCTCGGGTCTTGGTCGGGGTGTTGACCGACACAAACACGATGTCGGCTTCACAAACGTGTTTTTCAACATCAGTGCTGAAAAAGAGGTTCTTGCCCCTGCATTGCTTCACAACATCATCAAGGCCCGGTTCATAGATCGGGAGCTGATCACTGTTCCAGGCATTGATACGAGGCACGGAAATGTCAACCACCGCCACTTCAATGTCGGGGCATTTGAGTGCTATGACCGCCATGGTGGGCCCACCGACATATCCGGCTCCAATGCAGCAGATCTTCACCATTTCTGCAGGTTCCAATAGACATAGAATCTTATGTTTAATTTGTGCTTATAATCATTAGACCAGATCAAAGTCAAAATCATAGAAATTATGTTGACTTAATTTGTGCATAATCAATATTAGGCTGAGGGGTGTGGGGCTTCAACGGGGGCGCTAGAGCCCCTCCGCTCTCCACACCACCGGGGCGCGAACCGGGGCGCTAGCACGAAAAAAGAGGCAGGCGTGATGGGGTTAGCGGCAGAAGAGAGCGTAAAGTAGCCTTGGGAAGGGACAAAGAGCCGTTGGTTTTATTACAAAGAGCCGTTGGCTCTTATTTAATTAAAAAAAAAAAACGTTTTTTCCCTGTATAATACCCCATTTCATCCCATTTTTATACCACAACTTCAAACCTTCACCCAAAATCAATTCATCTTCTCAACTTTTTTTAAAAAAAATGTCGTGGTACTCGTCTGATTCCGACTCCTCCGAAGAGGATGATTTGCTTCTTCATGTAGGGGGAGTTTTGACCGCAACCGTGGTGGATCTCTTGCAAAATCAAGCCCATCAACCTCGAGTCCCGAGGGTTAGAGCACCACCTCGTGATCGTGATCGATCGGGTGCTAACGATACTTTGATTAGGCATTATTTTAGCCCTCAACCGGTATACGAGGAGTCGGATTTTCGAACTCGTTTCCGAATGAGCAGACAATTGTTCATGCGTATAGCAAGTGATTTAGAGGTACGGTATCCCTTTTTTCAACAAAGGGAGGATGCTAGGGGTCTCCCCGGTTTTACCCCTCTTCAAAAATGCACGGCTGCTATCCGTCAATTAGCGTACGGCATCTCGTCGGACGCTTTGGATGAGTATTTACAGATGTCGAAAAGGGTTGCACGTGAATCCCTTCATTTTTTCTGCCAAGGTAAAAAACATTAATTTTAGTTTTTATTAAATATTTATTACATTTTGTAATATATATTATATGTTTATATATTATTTTATATACGTAGGAGTCATATCGATTTACGCTCGGAGATATCTGCGTAAACCTACAATGTATGACATCCAACGCATATATGAGGTGCACGCAGAAAAACATGGTTTTCCTGGGATGCTAGGTAGCATCGATTGTACGCATGTTGGATGGGCTATGTGTCCAACGGCCTGGCGAGGTCAGTTCCACCGTGGTGATCATGAAGGGCCGACCCTTATACTTGAGGCGGCGGTGTCACAGGATCTTTGGTTTTGGCATGCTTTTTTTGGTGTTGCTGGGTCAAATAACGACCTTAATGTTATCGATCAGTCACATTTGATCAACGACCTTATCGACGGGGTTGAACCACCTCAATCTTTTGTTGCAAATGGAGAACTCTTCAAGTACGGGTACTATCTGGTCGATGGTATTTACAACGAATGGGCTTTGTTAGTTCAAGCTTTTACAGATCCAATCGCCGACAAAAGGAAGTATTTTACGAAGAAGCAAGAGTCTGCTAGAAAAGATATTGAAAGAGCTTTTGGAGCTCTGAAAAAACAATATTATGTACTGGCGAACCCGATACGTTATTGGACTCGGGAGAGGATAACGGACGTCGTCTACACGTGTCTGATCCTACACAACATGACGTTAGAAGACGAGGGCAAAGCTATCTGCCAAAACTACCAAGGTGACATTCCGCCACAACCGTCCACAATCAGTGATCAACAAAGACTTCATAACATAGCAAATATCAAGAGCCGTGAGATACACGGGAATCTTCGACATGAGTTGGTTGAACATTTGTGGGCGAGGCGACCCGATGATCTTGTATTAGATTAGTGTTATTATTAAGTATTATTGTTTGTTTAATTTTTAGTATGTTTTTTTTTGTAATTTGAATTTTAGATATTAATGTGTTTTTTTATTAATGTGTGTTTTTTTTAATAATTTATGAGTTTTTTTAATAATACGTTGTTTGAATATATTTATAAAAAAATAAAAAAAAAAAATTCGCTGGAGCCCCTCCACACCAGGGGCCAGGGCTCCAACGGGGGCTCCAACAACCCCCTTATCTAGTTTCTCTCTCTGCCACACGTCATAATATTATTGGCTGGAGCCCCCACTAAAGCCCCCATTAGAGCCCCCCACACCCCTCAGCCTTAGACCAGATCTGAATTCATAATAAACATCTAATTACAGATAAACATTAGTTACACGCGCTCGAAAGCTCGAACCGACAGAGAAATTGTTAAAATTATCAAAAACCATTGCATGCATTAAGAGAATAAACTCAGATCTGCTGCAATTGAGCAGCTAGAAAATCACAACATGCAGTAGAGATCATAATATAAACAAATCTATCAACAATTTTAATCTAATTTAACCTAAAAGCCACAGATCTAACTCAAACACTTCCGATTCACAAGAGATGACCTAAATTGAGCATATTAAGATCATAAACAGCAATATAATGATAAGATCTTAAATTAACATGATATAAACTAGATCTAATCGAGAAAAAGTAAAATTAACAGCACACCTAACACCAATTCGATGAATCAATGACCTAGATCACCAATAACATGAATAATATATAAGAGTAGAAAATGAAATTGAAATTAAGTAAGCATGAGATAATGAAGTGATAATAATATTATTACCTGCTAGGTTGATCGTGGATTGAAAGAGTGTTTACTTGGTGTTGTAATATGAATAATGAATAATGAATGGAATGGAAGAAAGCGGGTAGTTGTTTATATAGGTGTCGAAATGCTGCTGCTGGATCTACCTTTGAGATATTTAAAGTGGATGCTAATTATTAAATTATTGTTATTTAAAAGTATTGAGTATTTTATACGCTGAGATCTTCTTTTTACTAGATGAAACACTTTTTATATTGTTTTAATTTATAAAGCTAGTTTTTAAATACGTAGATTATTTTATGTGTCAAATGATAATAAATCATTGTAGCGTATACACAAAGAGAAAGTCATGTTGTTGTCACCTGTGATACCATAAAATAATATACTTTAATAGTCTAGATCTTTACTTGACTCAACTATGAAATTCATTATGTCCTCAAGGTGTGCTTTTAACATATTGAAGCTACGTCAATATCATTCCCTATGTATAGATTTGTATTGTAACATTTGTTACTATATATGTGTTATAAGTTAAGAATGAATTTTCATTTTCATGTGTAAAGACACATTAAAGCAATATAAGTTTTGGAAGGAATGCAGGGCATAATAACGTGCATTCACAAAAGTAAGAATGAGGTATCAAAGCCTATAAATAAATAAAAGTAAAGAGTTCTGATAATTTAAACTGGTTTACAACACTATATGTAAAATGACATATTTTTTATATGTGTGTATAAACTCAAAAGTTGAATACCTAAACATCTTTGGTTACTTTGAAAAAATAAGCACTTTCCCAACTATTAATAATGCTTTAAAAAACAAAAACCATGAATTAAACTTAAAATTGATCTATTAAACTATCTACATTCACAAACAATTGGTTCTTCGCTTAAAATCACACAAGGTATCAATTCGATCCATATTGGCCAGTTTATGTAATAGCCCATAAATTAATCTTTGATGTAAAATTTAATTATATATCATTTGATGTAATATTTAGCATATGCTTAAGTTTTTTTTCCACTAATAATATTTGTTGATGTGTCATAATATTACAATCTTTAACAATTTGGTTAAGATACAAAACACGCACATGGCATAAACATGTAATATCTTTTATGGGTTTGAATTTTGATGATATGACACCCTTTGACGATGATGTGATAACTTATATGCTTGCTACATGATAAAAATGTGATAACTTACATGCTAATTTTATTAATAACTTCTACATTATATATAAATTTGGTTTACATCAAAAGTTAAAATAATAGTTCATTAATAACTTCTACATTATATATAAATTTGGTTTACATCAAAAGTTAAAATAATAGTTCATTAACATAAAAGTTGGTATATACCAATTTTCTTATATGTAAAAAGGGTAGGGGCAAAAATGTAAAGTAGAAGAAAGTTTGGCTAGTAAGTTAGGCAGATAGTTTATATTTATAGTTGAGTGCAAATTGCGATTTGACCAAACTGACACGAGCGGTTGGTGGGCGGTGGCATAGCATATTGACAACCATTGACACGGAGAGCTTAACGCGTCAACCAGACACATTTGGCGGAAAAACACGTCAGGGGTAATATCGTAACATCACTTTCTGCTTCTGTGGTAGGAAATGGAATATTGTTTTTTTTTTTTTGAAAATTCTCAAAATGACCATTTTGAGAGAGACCAATTGTTCCAGCCTTTTTTAAAGATTTCTAAAACATCTCTGTCAAACTCGTTGGATCTGGCATGTTTTTGAACAAATCCGTCGGCGCTGGCAAATTTTGAACCAAATTCGTGAGCCAATAAAAGCAAGCCAAATCTATCGAATTAATAAATTTTAAACCGAATCCGTTCACATCGACATGTTTTGTGTCCTACCAAATCCGTCGTCACCAACATGATTTAATCCAAATCTTGTCGTCGTACGTGCCACATTCTCCTCGAGAATTGAAGCTAAAAATATGTTGAGTTTTATTTTAGTATCATATTATTATAGTTTGGACTTATTTGCTTATACTTTTATAACTTTTAAAGTATATACTTTTACGAAATGTAAAATATAACATTAAGACATGCTTATTTTTATCTACGCGTTGACATAAACTATACTCAAAACCAATTCAGATCAAATTTTTATTGAATGTTTCGATATAACTTTAATCGGGTTAGGTTTTGAACAAAATTTATGTCGGCAAGTAGATAAAAATAAGGACGTCTCAACGGTATATTTGATATTTTATACAACTTTATACATTAAAAGTTATTAAAGAAAAATGCATTATAAGTAAAGTTAAATAAAATTATATTATATTTTAAAAATTAGAATTTAGGGATCAAATGGGATGACGACGGAATTGAGTTGAAATTGGTCGGAACGGATTGAGTTCAAAATTGGTCGAAGTTGACACATGTTGTCTAGGGCTGTTCACGAGTTGAGCCCGAGTCGAGCCAGGGTGGTTTCGAGCTTGGGCTTGAAATTAAACGAGGCATCTCAGCTAAGACTCTAGCTTGATTTTGAAGCTAAACGAGATTTAAATCGAGCTAATGAGCCGAGCCATGATCGAGCCGAGCCTAGGTCGAGCCGAGCTTGGTTACAAAAATGAGCCAACTCAACTCAGAATGTTTCAAATCAAGTTTGTTAGCTAGTTTTATTCGAGCTTTTATCGAGCGAGCCACGAGCCCGAGCTTCGAGCCTCGAGCTTTTTGAACAACCCTAATGTTGTCTAAGCGTTGGATACACAAACTTGCGGCGTCGACAAATTTGGTTCAAAATTTACCGGAGCCAGTGAGTTTTGAAAAGAATGTTTCGGAATCTTCAAAAACTTATGGACATTTTTTGGGTTCTTTCCCCCTCAAAATGGCCATTTTGAGAATTCCTCTTTTTATTTAACATATGGAAGTTTTGAAATCATCTTCGGTGGTAATACAGAAGTAGCTTTTATAACCTCACGCGTTATGACAAGACTGTTAACAAAAGCCATACGAAAAATGTCGACCCGCGCATAAGCATTTCGGTGTGTTAACTCATCAAATTCAGACCGAAACGTAATCGTAAATGATATTAATAATAATAATATAATTTTTATGACCTCCGTTTTGCGATGGGATCATTAAACCAAAAAATATATGTAAAACATTTAATCATGTAGGAGTGTTACGGCATGTTAACTTGCCAAATTTAAATTCGTAAATAACAGTAATAATAGTTAAGTAAACTTATAAAATATAAGGTTTATATATCTATAATATATATAAACGAAGATCCAAAAATCCTAGGTGTCGCGATGTGGTCGCTCCCCCTTTTTTTGGAGTCACCAGGTTTAATGGAGGCTTCTCATGCATTTGACCTGAATTCATGGGTATGGATCTTACCAAACCCAGATATTCCTTAAACGGGTTATAATATCTCATTAAAAAAAATTATTCTCACCAAATTATTGATGTAAAAATCCTAAAATAGGATATACTAAAAATTAATATCTTAATTATTTTAAAAAAGATATATATATATATATTATTTAAATTAAAATACCAATTTTATTGATAAAAAAATAAACGGGTCTTGGGTCTCATCAAACCATAAGTATATTATTAACTTTCATAAATATTATTTATAATTAAAAAAACCAATTTTGTAGTAAAAAAATAAACGGGTCTTGGGTCTCATCAAAACATATAGCTTTTAAACCGGGTTATTAACATCTCATTTATTTGTGAAAGAATTTATCATCAAACCATAAGTATATTATTAACTTTGATACAATAAGAAAAATATAAATTCAAAAAATAAATAAATATTAGAACAAATAATATAAAACAACCCCCGTAATACGAGGGATAAAAACTAGTATCTATAATATATATATAAACGAAAACATAAAAATCCTATGTATCGCGATGTGGTCGCTCCCCCATTTTTTGGAGTCACCAGATTTGCTTGATTTTTAAATGGAGGCTTCTCATGCATTTGACCCGAATTCATGGGTATGGGTCTACCAAACCCAGATATTCCTTAAACGGGTTATAACATCTCATTAAAAAACAAATTATTCTCACCAAATTATAGATGTAAAAATCCTATAAAATAGGATATACTAAAAATTATATATTATTATTTAAAAAAGATATATATATTATTTAAATTAAAAAACAATTTTATAGTAAAAAAAAAATAAACCGGTCTTGGGTCTCATCAAAATCATATAGCTTTTAAACCGAGTTATAACATCTCATTTATTTGTGAAACAATTTATCATCAAACCATAAGTATATTATTAATATTAATACAATAAAAAAATATAAATTAAAAAAAATAAATATTAGAACAAACAATATAAAACAACGTCTGATCAAACCATAAGTATATTATTAGCTATCATAAATATTATTTATAATTAAAAAAAACCAACTTTATAGTAAAAAAAATAAACGGATCTTGGGTCTCATCAAAACCATATATCTTTTAAACCGGGTTATAACATCTCATTTATTTATGAAACAATTTATCATCAAACCATAAGTATATTATTAACTTTCATACAAAAAAAAATGTAAACTTAAAAAATAAATAAATATTAAAACAAACAATATAAAACACCCCCCGTAATACGGTGACAAAAACTAGTGTATATATATATATGGTAAGGATCCTAAGAGAACCTTTTGCAAATTGAGAACTTTGAGAACCATATTGGACCACTAAAAACACTTTTAAAAAAAAATCATATAACAAAAAATAACAAAAATTTTAAAAAAGTAAAAAAACCAAAATTCTTATATTTCATTCTGGTTTCATTAAATAAATAAAAAAAAATAAAAAAAAACGTCGTATTATACACATATGTATAATTTTATTTAATCTTTAGTTACGTAATATACACATATGTACAGTGTCATTTATCTTAAATTAAACACATGTGTATTAAAAAGTCATGTAAATGTACATATATGTATATACTAGTTTTTATCCCCCGTATTACGGGGGTTGCATTATATTTTTTTTAATATTTATTTATTTTTTTAATTTTTATTTTTTTATTGTATGAAAGTTAATAATATACTTATGGTTTGATGATAATTTGTTTCACAAATAAATGAGATATTATAACCCGGTTTAAAAGCTATATGGGTATGATGAGACCCAAGACCCGTTTATTTTTTTTTACTATAAATCGGTTTTTAATTATAAATTATATATATCTTTTTTTTAAATAAATAATATATTAATTTTTAGTATATCCTATTTTATAGGATTTTCACATCAATAATTTAGTGAGATTAGTTTTTAATTTAATGAGATGTTATAACCCGTTTAAGAAATATATGGGTTTGGTAAGACCAATACCCGTGAATTCGGGTCAAATGCATGAGAAGCCTTCATTTAAAAATCAAGCAAATCTGGTGACTCCAAAAAAGGGGGAGCGACCACATTGCGACACATAAGATTTTTTGGTTTTCGTTTGTATATATTATAGATTATACATATGTGTATATAATTTGGCTAAACCGAGTTTTTTTTTGAAACCGGGATGTTAAAATAAGAATTTTGGTTTTTTTATTTTTTCATTTTTGTGTTTTATGATTTTTTTTTTATTTTTGGTTTTTTTTTGGTCCAAAATGGTTCTCATGGTTCTCAATTTCAAAAAAGTTCTCTCATGATCCTGATCCTATATATATATATATATATATATATATATATATATATTAAAACAATTGAGTTTTATTTAATAAACTCTATTGTTTCCATATATAACAATCACTTTT
The DNA here is from genome assembly GCF_021521415.1 of Bidens hawaiensis. NCBI lineage: Eukaryota > Viridiplantae > Streptophyta > Magnoliopsida > Asterales > Asteraceae > Bidens > Bidens hawaiensis. Next base: position 173,462 of record NW_027496757.1, read on the forward strand.
ATGAGTAAATCCAACGTTAAAGTGAGGCACCGGTAACGGGGCCTTACAGAATTATTTAGAAAACTCTTTTTCCTTATGGGAATAATATGAATAAATTTTGAAAACATTCCATGTTCACACATATTATTTTACGAAAAAAAAATTATATAAAAACAATAACATAAGAGCTTGTAAAATACATACTTAATTTTTCCCTACGGGAACAAATAATCATTATTATTGATATCTAGATTAGAGCCCGTGTTACACACGGTTGAAAATATAAAAATAATAACATAAGAACTTGCAAAATATATACTTAATTTTTTCAAACACGGGTCATAGTTCAATATGGTTCCAAATGATAGTATTTTAACTAACAATATATTTCAGACCCGGGTAATATTTAAAACGAAAGTACGAAATAATTCGTAGTAGTTGTAGAGATTATAATACTGGATTTAAAATTGACATAGATTGGAAGATAATTTTGAATTTCGATTTGTTAATTTAAAGTCTATAACTTATTTTTGTAAAGTTCATATAAAGGTTGAAAATTATAGTCAAATAATTATTAATTATCATTATTATAAAATAAAGTCTAAATCATATACCAAATATGTATACAATTACCGGAAAGTTAATTTGAATTTGAATTGGGGGAAATAAATTGAAATTACTTATTGTAAATATTGTAAATTATAAACCCATCTCTAACATTTGACAACTATTGTAAATTATTGTAAATAATAACCAACTTGTTAGAATATAATATTAGAATATATATATATTAGAATATAATTCTATAAGATAAATATAAAAAATAACGAACTTGTAAAGTATAATTTTAATAATGTCTAAATTAAACATAATGTGAATGAGATATTTTTGTAATTTATGAAAATACGGTCCTTAACACTATAGTAAAAATTTAAATGTATATTGTATATTGTATATATTGTATACGGTCCTTAGCTTATTAACCTTTATAAACACAATTAGATTAAGTTGTTTAAGTGTAACAATATAGTCAAAATTTAAATGTATATAAAATAATATATTTTAGTCAAATCATTATTATTAATATGGACCATAATTATAAGTTAATGATTAATCATATACCAAAAATGTTTAAAATTACCAAATTCAAAGCATTGAATTTGGTGTAAAATAGTTACTTATGTTAGTCATACATATATAGAAACAATTATGTTTGACAAACAATTATTATCGCGAATAAATAGAAATTCAAATTTAAATAGTGTACCAAAAATGTAGAGCAATACCATAAAGAAATTCGAGACCTTCATTTACTTATTTATGTAAATTAGTAAACTTATTATTATATACCGATTATGGACCATTAATTTTAGAGAACTTATTATTATGTAAATTATGGATAGTTAATTTCAAATTAATTTTTTATGATATACCAAAACAATATACTATTACGGTAAACAAAAATAAAGAATTGAAGTTATGAGTTGTTTTAACATTTAGAACGAGTTTTGAATTTGTAATAGTATGAACGGTAACTTGTAAATCGAAAACATGTTGATATATATTCCACGTAAATGTTGGTCAAACCATTATTATGGACATTAATTATAAATTCAAATTTATGGGAACTTATTATTATGTAAATTATGTATTATTAAAGTATATAAATTATGGGATAATTATTATGGGATAATTAAAGTATTAAATTATATAAATTACAATAAGGAATGTTATTTAAACAATTATGGAAAGTCAAATTATGAGATAATTATGATGTTAATTTGGTTATTTAAACAATTAAGAAAAGTCAAACTAAATAATTTGTATTAATGAGATAATTAAATATGTATTTTATTAACACACGCCGGAAAAAATACATCTCCAATATACATGAACAAATTAATGAAAATGAATATACGTGACTATTCAAAAAATAAATATACATCGATATAAAATAAATACATCTTATAAAGTCATCATCAATCCTTGAAATTAGATAATATGAGTGGGACAATAACCTGAAATAATAAAATCGAATATTTTTTTTATGGATTTTTGAATTATAAATAATAACCGGAAATTTTAAAAGGTGTTACCGGAAATACGATATTGTGAGAATTACCATGGAATGCCGGATTTTTTTGTAGAATTTCAAAAAAAATGAGGATCTATTAGTCTTGGCATTGACCTGAAATTATAAAGTAGAATATTAATATTGATATTATGGAACATTTGATTTTTAATTTGTAACCGGAAAAAATGAATGTCTTACCGGAAAATAAAAATATCGTTTTTAACCATGAAATCTCCGATTTTGATTAACCTACAACATAGATTAACAACATGTCAAACAAAAGAACACGAAAAATAAAAAAATACAAACAAATATAAAACAATCATTATTATAAGTGTAACACATAAGCGGAAAAAATTACCGGCAATAGTTGCCGGAAAAACGTAAACATGTCCTAATATTATAGACATCGCCGTTATTTATTTACAATCTAAATTGATTTTAATAAAATCAGTTAACAGTGAAAAGAAACATAAAAAGATTAGAGGAAACAATAACCTGAAGAAAATATAATATTGCCGGAAATACATATATAAACAATCGGAATAGGAAGTTTAATATATAATAGAAACTTACCGGAAAATGATTAATAAAAATATAGATTTGGCCGGAATATGGGAGATGATGAAAGAAGATCCGGCTATTAGAGAAAGAGAGAAAAAAAATATGATTATGGTAAAAAATTAAGAAATGTTATGGTTTAAATATAGGTTAGTGGATGAGTTGGCATTAGTATGAAAGGCAATGGTGACTTGACATTGAGGTGGCATTGAAGTGGAAGGGCTAGAATGTTGACAAGTGGAAACCTCATTTTGCTTTAATAGTATGTATAGATTGTTGGTGTACCTTGAATGGAACTTAATTATTTGAATTGTTGGTATTATTTGCAGATCATCTTATATGTTGCACACATCTTGCTGCTACTTAGGTGGGTCAGATCATGAAGTTTGAGGACCATTCGGAGACTAGCTCGAGCCATGGTAGGACCTGGTCACCAAATGCGTGTTCTGATTGATGTAAGATTTATAGAAATTCATATTTCGAGTTTTACTTTTATATGTTGAGAGCTCCCTCTATTCATATTTATAGTTTAAGAATCATTTGGAGACTAACTCTAGCCATGGTAGGACTAGGTCACCAAAGTTCCACCTGCTCCTTCCAAGATTCAATAGACATGTTAAAGGTTTTGAGATATGCGAAAATATTGTTGATTTATTTTCTTATCGAAATTATTATGATAATTATTCCGATTACATCAATTGATAATTCTTACTAATTTTTTCTAATAGTTCAGTGTATCTAACATTAATTTATTTTTAGTAATTTCAATTTATGGCCTTCCAACTTGGTAGATTGGCTAATAGCATGGAAAAAGTATTTGACGGAGATTAGGTTGATTATGTTTATTAAGGTCATTGCGAATGTATTTTAGTTGTTAATTTTCTGTCATTTTTTATTTTATGTAGCTTAGACAATTCATGTAAATTAATTCATTTTTATAAGAATGACAATCTTTATTTTCTGTGTTACAATTTTTGAATCTTATCTTGAAAGTTTTTTATAATAATATTTACAATGATTTATTTATGCTTTTAAAATTCAAAGCTGACTACTATTGCAACAATCTTTTGTAGTTTTTAGTAGTATTCAGTCTCAACTAACTTTCCATCTTTTATATTTGACCAAATTTTAATTAGCATAAATGACAAATTTAATGTAACTGGAAATTTTAAATAATTTGCTTTTGATTATACTCGAAAGTTAATAAGTTTTGTATTAAAAACTCATTAATTTATTTAACCAATTTAATATGTGGTGTATTACTTATTTCAAATTTACATTTAAAAAATCTTAGATATTTACTATAATTGCTTATTTATTTTAAAATATTCATCATCTTTAATTTTAATGATACATTTCAATCATTTATACATTAATTTATTTTTGTTTTTAATTTAATTGATTTTAAATAAAATAATGATATTAAAGAGTTTGAAACATAATTTACAGCATATTGCAATCACTTAAATTAAATAATAATTAGGGAATGACCTTTATGTAATAAAATTAAAATTAACCGGTTTAATTTTAATTATCTATATATTTTATTTTAATTATACTTAATTAGTGAAATTAGTAGAATAAAAATTTATTGCTTCGATTTAACTTAATACATTTAACTAAAAAGTATTTGAATCGAAATAAAAAAAAGTTTAAGTACAAAATAATTTATAATAAAATATACCTTTATTTATTTATTAATGTTGAAATGAAACTCATAATACCTTAAAACTTTAATTGTATATTTAATCAGGTTGCCATGGTTTATTTTATTTTTTAGATTGTGAATTTTTTTTTGTGAAATTGATATGGTTTAAAATATACATGTTATTATATAGATTTTTCCTACATTTTCAAGTATATTGAGACAGTTTTTATTGAATATATTTCTATTTGGCTCATAATTGGATTTTAAAGATTAAATTTTTAAAGGAGCTAAATTAAAGTATTTATGCTAAACTTGAGACCACAATGGCAACAAAGTAATAATTGATGGAATAAATGGCCACATATTTTATGGAGTTTCATGTTCACATCCTTAATAAAAAATAAAATTCCATGTTATCCATGCTCCAATTACTTATGATTTTTATTTATTTTTTACAAATTGCAGGAGAGCTCGTTGAACTATTTTAAATGGACTCCAAGGCTAAGCAAGGAAACAAAAAGAGAAAGAGAATTGGGCCTATGAAATTAAACTTGTTGGTTAAGTTTGAAGTGGGGCTCAAGTTTTATTAATTATAGAGAATTATTAAAACCCTACATTATATACATAATAGAAAGAGACGGCAGAGGGAATAGAAGAAGAGAGAATTGGTCGGCTACTGTTTTTTTGGTTTTGGTCGAGGAAGGTGTAAAGCATAATTCACCATACTAATATATAAATTGAAGTTGGTGAGTCTCTATGCAAAGAAAAGGTCAGCGAAGAAAAGAATATATCTTTTGAGTTTTTTTTTGTTTTGGGTGGAAGCAAGTCAGACGAAAAATAACAATAATTTATATATATATATATATATATATAGTAGAATTTTGGGTGTGCTACTGTTTTTTTGGGTTTTGGTCGAGGAAGTCAACAGAAAAAAATATCATTATTATTGGTGAGTTGTAAGGCTACTCATGAGTTTTATCATATATATTATTTTTGTTTCGTATTTGATTATGAGTAGCTAAACTTTTATACTGCCTAGGTTTTGGTTGAGTACCATGTTATATTAATTGTTTGACGAACTATTTATTTGACATTGGTTGATTTGATGCTATGGTAAAAGTTTTTTATTGGTTTGGTCATGATATTGTTGTGTAATAGAATCTAGTTTATTACTTTAATATTTATTCCACTTGTGTTTAATAGTTTTTTTGGAGATTGTTAGGCGTTTGATTAGGTTGTCTACTTTGTGTTTTCAACTTGTTTGCGGTTTATGGTCGAAAAAATCATAGGAATAAGTATTGAAAGTGGTTTAGATTTTATTGTTCTATCACTAGAGAGGCCGTGAGGTAATTTAGTGTTGTCTCATCTTTGTCTTTTGCGGGTTTGGGTAATAATTGCACGGAAGTGGGTTATCCTAGGTCCTTAGATTATTGTGATACAAGTTTTGTTCAAGTTAAAAATACCCCCTTTATCTTAAAATATATTGTATCCGAAAAGACCGGGAGGTGATTTGGGTTTTGGGGTACCATAGTATTATTAGGTAAGGTGAGACCGGGAGGTGATCCAACCCTTTAACAATTGAGCTTCACATGTCATTAGAGTTATAGGGTGTCGTTGGTGAGGCCGGGAGGCGATCTAGCGTATTTTAGTGGTCTTTAGTGTCATATTTTTTTAAGATATTGTTTTTCAACCAAGTCAAGTTCGTTAGCTATTAATTTAACTAGTAGGACTCCATTACCTAGGTAGTCGTTTCTCATATTTGTTTTAAACCCAATTTTTATAAAGTTTTATTTTTAGTTAATTAGTTAAGTATTATTAGTATAATTAATATAAAAAAAATTCTAAAAAAAACAAAAAAAAGTCTAGGTTAGTAATCTTTTAGGTTTAATAATTAGAGTTTACCCATAGTGTCCTAGGTTCGATATCCATTCTTACTTGCTAATTACATTGCGACCGGTACACTTGCCGATTGTGTGTTTTTTAGGTGAATTCGGTAAAACTTGGTTTTTAATATTATATACGTTTTTCACACATCAAGTTTTTGGCGCCGTTGCCGGGGACACTGGTAGATTCTTTGTTTAAACTGAGATGATTATCTGATCTGTTTAATTGTTTATTTGCTTTTTAGTTGTTATTTTTCCTTTAGGTACCTTTACTTGCTATTTGTGCCTTTAGGTTTAGTTTTCCTTAAAAAAAATAAAAATTAATTAATTAAATTATTTTTTTCGTTTTAGTTTATGCATAATACTCGTTCTCAAGGCCCACCTTTATTCATTGCATCAAAAGAGCCTGAGAGAGAGTTTCAAGAGCGACTTAAGGAGACTACAGATAGCGAGAGCGATTCACCCGACATCCAGGTTAGCGTCTCTACTCCTAGAATAGATATGGGTGACGCCGTTCCACCACCGAGACAAACCGTTCATGCTAGAGCCAGCGATGGCATCATGGGAGCCCGATCTGCAATTGTCCGACCTCCTGCAACTAATAACCAAAACTGGCAAATTCCCTCTCACGTCATGAATTCTATCACTAATTCTGCTCAGTTCCACGGCTTGGATGACGAAGATGCTCCGGGACACCTGTCCCGATTCGTGCGGATCTACGAAACTTTTAATATTAATAATATCTCATCCGACTTCATTCATCTTAAGTTATTCCCGTTCTCACTTTCTGGTCGTGCTGCTACATGGTTTGACTCTCTTCCAAACGCCTCAATCGCCACATGGGCCGACTTGCAATCCAAGTTCCTTAGGATGTATTTTCCTCCATCAAAGGCCGGACATCTACGTGAGCAAATCCATTCTTTTCATATGGACCCCGACGAGTCCTATTATTCTGCGTGGGAGCGTTTCCAAACTCTTATAAGCCGTTGTCCTCAGCATGGCCTAAACGATTGGGCTGTGGTTGAAAAATTCTATAACGGTCTTACTCCCAAAACCCGACAACGGTTTAATGCCGCTGCCGGAGGAAACATGCTCGATAAACTCACTATAGAGGAGGCTGAAGAAATGTTCAAGAGCATTGTATTAGGGGATCAGCATACACCGAGTAGAAGGTCCGTCTCGGCTGCCAAGGCCGCAACAATCTCAGCATCACGTGGAGTGCATCATGTTGATCAGAATACGAGCGTGTCAGCAGATGTGGAGGCATTGAAGAGGGAAGTTAAAGAGCTTAGGTTGCAAGCTCGTAGGTGCGAGATATGTCGTGGAAATCACGAGACAGCCGATTGTCCCGTTGATTCTCAGGAGGAGGTAGATTTTCTTGCTAATCAAAACCGTACCTTCAATTCTGGGTGGCGAAACAATAATTCTAACTGTCGGGCAGGTAACACCGGTTATCGGCAACGTCAGAATCTGTTCCAAGAACCCGCCCCCGAACCTGCTCCTGTACCAAATAGTACTTCTAAGATCAAGGAGATGTTGGCTAACTAATCTCAATTGTTAAATCAGCTCTTACAAAATGATGCCAACACCAAATCCACTCTTTTGCAGCATGAGACGTTCATGAAGGACAACAGGTCGCGTTTCAGAATCTCTAGGCTACGTTTGGTGAGTTCTCCGCAAAGATTGATCAACGACCCTCGGGGAGTCTTCCAAGTAACACCATCCCTAATCCTGGCCCCACCTATTCTAAACCATTTCAAAATGCTCAGGCCAAGGCAATGACCACCCGAAGTGGGAGAGGTGTCTTTAGAAATACACCAAGTGAGGAGGAAGTTGACGAGGAGTTGGATATGGAGAGACCGCTTGATAAGGTGAACCAGAGGCGAGGCCCAGCAAGTACCTCACGGTCAGGCGGTGCGTCAAGAAGAAGCATGTTGAGAAGGAACCGGTGCGCGTCTATAAGCCAAAACCGCAATATCCTGGTCGTCTAGTGAAGAAGAATGATTCGGAGCAGTACTCTAGGTTTCTAAACATGCTTAAGAAGCTCCATGTGAACATTCCGTTTATCGAGGCTCTCGCGAACATGCCAAAACACGCCAAGTTTCTGAAAGATTTGCTCACTAATAAAAAGAAACTTGAGGAGCTTTCGACTGTTACTCTTAGTGAGGAGTGTTCTGCCGCCGTACAGAACAAGCTTCTGATGGTCGTGTATTTTGTATATATATTAGTGTATTAATTATATAGTTTTATTGAGTATATTGTTAGAACTTTGGTACTTCATATGTGCTTTTGTATTTCAGGTAATTGATCGTTAAAGATGCTAAATGCGAGACCTGTACGAGCATGGAATGATATCTCGGGAAGACCGAAGCTTGTAACATCCCGAAATTTCAAAGTGATATTAATTATATTACTTACTAATAGAGGGAAAGTTTACTCGGGTTATCAGGAAATAAATAATAGAATAGGAGTTGGTATGGGTCGGGCTAGTGTTGGGTAATGGATGTGGGTTATGGACTTGGATTAATAGAGATGGGTTAAATGAGAATGGGCCTTAGGTCCATGGGATTTCAGGGATATAAATACCCTAGCACCCCAAAATATCTTCATTTCTATCATTATCCAAACACACTCCAAAACACACACATACACCACAACTTCGCCGGCGGCCGGAACCGGGCAGATCCGAGGAGAGGAACGGGCAGATCCGAGAGAGAGAGAGAGCGATTAGTTGTGTTAACAAGTTAAACGAGATCCAAACAAGCTCAAAGGTATGATTCTTGATCTTTGAAGTTCAAAGATCCTAGCTTTTTAGTGTATAAGCGACCGAAAATGGTCGGGAAGCGTAGTGGGTGATATTGAACCATAGAAAGGGTGTTAAAATCGCTCAAAATGCTGGAAAGAAACCGAACAGCGGCTGTCTGGGCAACTTCGCCTGCATCTGGGCAACTTCGCCTTCAAAGCGATGAACTTCGCCTGCAAGCTAAGTTCGCCTGATGGCAACTTCGCTGTAAAGTTAAGTTCGCCTAACTGGTAACTTCGCCTGAGGCCAAGTTCGCCTGATGACAACTTCGCCTGAAGCCAAGTTCGCCTGATGACAACTTCGCTGTAAAGCTAAGTTCGCCTAAGGTTTAACTTCGCCTAAAGCCAAGTTCGCCTGAGGTTTAACTTCGCCTAAAGCCAAGTTCGCCTAAGGTTTAACTTCGCCTAAAGCCAAGTTCGCCTGAGGTTTAACTTCGCCTAAAGCCAAGTTCGCCTAAGGTTTAACTTCGCCTAAAGCCAAGTTCGCCTGAGGTTTAACTTCGCCTAAAGCCAAATTCGATTAGAAAATAAATTAAAAGCGATAAGTTAAAGTAAGCTAATACTAGGCCACCAGATTAGATCAGGCGAGTATTGATACGTGTAACTTGTACAGTCAGCCGAGCTCAAGAAGGGAATAACTATTAACGGAGAGCATAACAGGATTCAGGTGAGTTTCTAGCCCCATTCCTTGTTATGTTTTCGGAACTGTGTGCATACTCAATGTGATAGTTAATACACTTACCTTAAATGGTAAGTGTATGCCGTGTATGATATATGTGATAGATACGATTGATTGCTTGACGGTACGTGAACGATCTTCGGATATTGCACGTACTGTCAGGATATAAATAAAGATATTAATATTGTATGTAATGTAAGGATGACGTATGAACATTATGAATGAAAGCTTGTCGGTACGTGAACGATCTTCGGATATTGCACGTATCGTCAAGGGAAGTGATTAGCTCCTTACATGGATATTAAATAATAACTTATAGATAGTGTTCCTTCTATGGAAAGTATAGTGTTCCTTCTATGGAAAGTATAGTGTTCCTTCTATGGAAAGTATAGTGTTCCTTCTATGGAAAGTATAGTGTTCCTTCTATGGAAAGTATAGTGTTCCTTCTATGGATAGTAAAGTGTTCCTTCTATGGAAAGTATACAGAGTGTTCCTCCTATGGAAATTATATATAGTATGGTAATGGTAATGGTTCTTTTAATAGATATTACGTGACGATCCTCCTATGGATATTTATACGAGGTTAAGGTAGTATTATGTGTCTTCGGATACGGGAAGAAATATATGGGAATAAATTGTATGTTGCCTGATTAACTAGAACTCACTCAGCGTAGCTGACTTTTAGTATGCACGCAGGTGAGTAGGAAGAGGCAGCTCGCTTGAGGAGACACGTGGCACAGAATAAGAGGCTGGCATCGGAAGACTCAAGACTTTTAAGTTTAATGTTTCGTTTATTTTGAAAGACAACATGATGTTTTAAGACAAGACGTGTTTTTTTATGAAATGTTTAATGAAAGCTTTTATATTCCGCGAAGTTTTAATGAACTCTGATTTGTAAGAACTGTGTTTATGAGTAAATCCGACGCTAAAGTAAGGTTACCGGGTTCGGGGCCTTACAAAGCTTGATGTCTTGGGAAGTGTTACAAGGATTCGGGAAGAGTATGGATGAGAAATCATAAGCCAATGCTAAAACTGAACAAGATGGGATGGTCATATGGCCATCGCGTATCGCGATGGACACAAAAGACGGGAAAATTAGGTTTTAAGCATATTATTCATGAAAAATAACCCTAACTCCGTTTTGACGACCAAGAGGCGATTCCAGCAGTCCAAGAAGGCGATTTTCACTATCCTAGCTCGTGCCAAGACCCTACATATGATTCATATCATCCATATAGAAGATTCAATGATGTCAAGGCTCGGCTAATCTCCTAGAATCGCACCCGGGATGTATAGTTTGTAACCTTTTACAGTTTTTCTCATGTGATTTAGAACACTTGTGTATTGTTATTGATGACTGATATATGATTATTGATGTTTGGTAATTCTGTGTGTTCGGTCAGTTTAGGTTTACGTTGGTCTGACGATTTGTTACCAGTTGCTAGATAATTAGTCATATAGCTGTTTGGTTAGATTGAATAGGATAAAACATACAATTGCCCTTAACTGAGTCACACTGGCAAGGACTGTTTGATAACCAGTGCCGTGTGTAAAGTAATTGTTGATGTCTAAGGTTTTGTCTGATTGATCAGTTTTCAGTTAATCGTTAATAATTAATCTGTTAGGTTGCATGAGATACTGTTGGTTGCTTACTTGAATTCCCGGGTGTGATTTGCTTTGTTAACTTCTTACAACTCGTTTATTTGTTCGTTGCTTAGTTCTCTACATTTACTAAAATTGCTTGTGTGATCAGCACTAAAAATCCGTCACTTCATAATTAGAAATCCGTTACACGAATACATTGACCACATACTCCTTGTGATACGATACACTACTTGCTCTAACTATTTAGAATAATTAGGTTTTTAATTGACTCAAACGACGGTCATCAAAATGGTGCCGTTGCCGGGGAGTTAGTGCGCTTAGTGTTTTTCGTGTTATTTGATTTTTGTGTTTAATTTTAATTCTAATTTTAGTTTTAATTTTGTTTTCAATTTTTAGTTTAAATTTTATTTTCTATATTTTACGCGGGTTGTGTTAGTTGTGCAGATTACAGGTTTATGCACACCCGCCATTCGGGCCGACAGTCTTCGTTAATTTATGAGCCCGAAATAGAGAGGTTAGCTCGGCAGAACCGAGTACAAAACAGAAATTCAGAAATGGCAGACCAGAACCAGAACCAGAACCAAAACGAAAACCAGAACCAGAACAATGACCAAAACCAAGACCCATTCCCACAAACTAACGCGTTTCACCCGGCCAACATACCTGAACTACCAGACTTCAATAACCAAAATGACCAAAATCACTCAGCTAGTGCTTCCAGAACCCGAAACCATAACCCAAGACGAAACCTAAACCTCAACTTTGACCTAAGCTGGACCATCCGCTCCAAATAATAACCCCAACCGCCGAGTTCGGATAAATATCGATGATTTTCTACCGAGTGTTCCGACAGAAGAGGAAGACGAAGGGGAAAATAATAATGGAAACGAAGGTTTGGAGATTGATAATGAGGTAGACAGATGGGTTAGAAATAATCGGGCAGTTGAGCCCGAGAATGAAGGTTTTGAGCAGGAAGATGTGGGTTATGGTAATTAGAGTGAAGAGGTAGAAGAGCCGGTTAATCAAAGACAGGCTGAACCAGTTAACAGAAACGGAAGGGGTCGAGACAGGGTGAATCGGGCGGAACGGCCCAAGAGAGTTCGCGGTATTCCGGTTAACCGGGGCGGTTTGGGAAACCCCAGGGGGCTTAGGAGGAATTATATGGCTCCGGTTCACGGTGTTAACAGTCGGTTCAGACCGGCTATCTCGGACAAAGCATCCCCGTTGGTCCCACAGGAACGAGTGCAGGGACAACAAACTTTTAAGTCCGCCATCTTACATTAACATCGTTCCTCATTTCCACGGGTTAGCTTCGGAAGACCCGTATTCACACTTAACCGATTTTTTCGGCTATTTGTGGGTCTATTGGTGATGGTACGTTTGATCAGGATGAAGTCCGGTTGCGATTATTCCAGTTTTCCCTGAAAGACAAAGCAAAACTCTGGTTTAATTCACTGCCAATGCACAGTATCAGAAATTGGGCCGAGATGCAGCAGGTGTTTCTAAACTAGTTTTATTCATAGTCGAAGACTACCGAGGCTCGTTCTGACATTCGCAACTTTTCACAGTTCTCTGTTGAGTTATTTCATGAAGCTTTTACTAGGTATAAAGACAGGATCAGGAAATGCCCACATCACCAAATCGAACTGTGGGAACTGGTAAAGTGCTTTGTTAATGGGTTGTCATACTAGGACCGAAAGCATCTTAAGGCCTCGTGTAATGGTCTGTTGCTGAATCAGCCTGAGGAAGATGATTGGGATTTTCTAGAGTTATGTGTGAAGATTCGAAATCTGAAGCAGCAGTTGAAAGACGAAGACGGGGTAATTCATCAAGGTCAGTTAAGTCAGTTGCTAGTGAGTCTGAAAGAATTATTGAGTTGGAACATGAACTGGCTGAGTTGAAAAAGGTAAGAAAAAAGAGGTCGGGAAAGTTGGTGTTAAATTCCCGGTTTGTGAAGATTATGGTGAACTCGGGCATAAGGCAAAAAATTTCCCCGAGTATTATGATGAAGAGGAGGATGACACCGAGGAAATTAATTATACTTACGAGGATTCCAAAGGCCAAGGGATGAATTCAAACATTTATCACCCGGGCTTGAAGAATCACCCAAACTTTCGCTACGGGAACGCATCTTCACAGTTGAACCCGAACTTTCAGGGAACGAGCCTGAACAGGTCGTAGGGTAATTACCGCCAGGGCGGTTATCAGCAGAAAGGGTATTCGGGGAATTCGGATGAGTCGGTGCATTCAAAGTTGGATGTGTTGTTGAAAGTCATGACTGATCATAAAACCGAGACGAAGCAACATTTCGAGTTACGGGATAAGTCGTTAGAGGCAATGATGAAGTAGATCGGTCAGCTCGCTTCAGATGTGGCAAAGTTACAGAAGAACACGATCCAACTCCCGAGCGACACCACAGTCAACCCGAACCATTACTGCTCAAGCTCCAAGAAGGGAAACAATGTGCACATCAGTGCGGTAAGTCTTTTACCTAATTTTGAAATTTCTAGTGTTGAAGTTAATTCACCACCACAGTTTGTTGCAGGGGTGGCGGAAGATGTTAGTGATGAGAGTGATTGTGTTGGTCAAAATGAAACGATTTTCCAAAATAGCTCAAAATTAAAAGCAAATGAAACATCTTTTTGTGAAAATTGTTCTTTTGATAAATGTTTTAATGAAAAGTTGACCAACATGAGAGATGAGGATGTGGAGAATAATACCACCTCAAGTAAACTCCAAGACCCGGGTAGTGCCACTTTTATCAATTCAAATTGGGAAATTTAAAACTGATCGGGCACTTCT